>NC_137974.1:19369258-19619258 GCF_963924665.1 Micromys minutus | reverse complement strand
TCCTAATATGCATGTTCTTCACATGTCCAGTAGAACACAATTACACTTTTCTTTCCATTATTTGAGTGAACTAGTACAATCTATTAATCAATATTTTGGAAATACTTACTCAGAAATTATACATTAGCAGGTGCTTTTCACTATTGTAAAATAATTTCAAGTAAAATATCGAGAAACATAATGCGTCGGTTTTTTAAAGATCAGGAACACGAATATCAAATGGGATGTGGTATTCAGCACTTTGATTGTCTATAGGGTTTGAATTTTTCCAACAGTAGCTTAACTTTCTTTAATATACAGAACTATCTTTAAAAACTCAAACCACTTGGAGAATCTTTTGATATTCACACTACTTTACATTTAAAACTAATGAACCCAGGCCCTCATCTCCACAGACATGCTTTACACTTGCTGTTACATATGTTGTTCATCTAATTGTGATGGTAAATTTTAGGAGAATAGGAAAATTATAGGCAATTTACATCTGTTCTACCATTGCTGCAATGGCAGTAGAAAAAGAGGGTTATAATCTGTAACCCTGGTAATGATCAATTGCATAGCATCTTTAGGTGTGGCCCAACAAAGTGCAGTTCTTCAGGTCTGAGTGAGACAAAAATAAAGGCAACCCAATCAGTTTTAATACAGCCAGAAAACAAGGCAGACCTGGGTCATTGTAGAACGTCATCATTTTCATTAAGACTTAAAGTGACTGCATAGTAATCAATATTGCTGAGACTATCAAAAGAAAAAAAAAATCCCAACTCCTTTCTCATTACTAAATTATTTCCTTAAGTAAATTCAGGCTGTCTCCTGTAATATTCTTTTTTCTTTTCTTTTTTTAGTTATTTTATTTATTAATTATTTCATTTATCTACATCCCAAGGTTACCGCCCCCTCCTGGTGGTTTCCCTTCATAGTATTCTTTCCCCATCCCTTTTCCCCTTCTCCTCTGAGAGGTTATCCCTGACACCGGCCCCTCACCTCTTCCCCTTCCACACCAGCTGCAGGATTCTTTCTCCCTGGGGCATCAGGTCTCTACAGGATTAGGCACATCCTCTTCCACTGAAGCCAGACCAGGCAGTAATATTATTGATTAAAAAGATGTGGGGAAATGAAATGTGGTTTGGAGAGAAGGGGAAGGGTAGGAATGAAAAGGAAGGTTACAAGGAGAAAGGAAAAGGGGAACATGTCATTATTTTAGTGAACTAGCTCATAAGTGAAATTGGGGCTCCTATAAGGAGATCCCACAAGGCTGTGTCAACCATGGACCACATGAATAAGGCATAGAAGGAAAATGGTGATGGATAGATCAGAGAGAGCACTCTTACATCTGCACACAACATGTTCCAACTTGGAATATTCCTAATCTCCAGAACCATGAGAAATAAAGGTCTATTGTTTACAAGTTCAAAAAGAAAAAAAAAAGAAAACTGGGAAAACAAACAAACAAAACCCAACAACAAAAACATAGTAAAGAAAAATAAGGCAAAAGACCGAGAACATGCATTTGTCACATGTTTAAAATTACCGATTAAAGCTATTTGATTTAAAGGAACAAGAGTATTAATTTATTAATTCTCCACACACTAACTATTCTTAAGTAAAAGTATTTGTGAATCTTGGTCATTTCATTGTGTGAAAGTTCTACATTTTTTTCCCATTAAACAGATGTATTTATAATGACATTAATGTATTTTGAATCTACTTTCCAAAGTAAGTATGAAATTTTGTATGAAATTGAGAAAATATGTACAGATAAAAATTTTAATGTGAAATATATATAATTATATATACATTACAAATTATATATACTTTATAATTATATTGATTATAAAGTGAAATATATAATTAAGTATATACAGGCAAATAATTTAATCTTTATTTACTTTTCATGTATTATATAATATAACTTATATAATTGCCCCTGTATGTATTTTTTCAGAAAATGTAATTGAATAGTGAAAATATTAGAAATAAAAACTCCATGAATAAATTCGCTCCCCTATGAAAAAGTAAACTGTGAGTTTTATTTATATCTAAGACTTTTAACTTGCATTAAATACTAAACAACCTTATGCCTTAAATATGCAGTAATTATTCAGTTTTTGAAAACATGCCCTCAAGTCTTTCCTTTGAATTCCCTTTGCCTGTCACACCCAGCCTTTATTCTCTCTTCTCATCTCTGCAACATTTGTATTCTAAACCACTGTTGGATTAAATCATGAGGTCATAAAAACAAGATACTACAATATTTACTGTTAAGCAATAATCGACCTTTTTTCCTTCATTATTTATTTTCTTCATTGTATGGCTCATTTGGGGTTTCTTTGATAAGCTCTTCCCAGGCTTCTAGAAAACCTGTTCTATTTAGTGCTCTCACCCCACTCAGGAGTTGGCAGCATACTTTGTTTTCTTGTGTGAATAAACTCATTAAGCATGCATTTTCACAGTGCTTTGTTTGTTTATTTGTTTTTTTCTTTTTTTATTAGACACTCTGTATTTACATTTGAGATGCTATCCCTTTTACCCAGCCCTGCTCTTATTCCAACTCCCCCTCCAGTTGCCTTCACAAAGGTGCACTCCCTTCTGATCACCCTCACTACTCCATTGCCTTGGCATTCCCCTGCATTGGGACTACATGCCCTCTCTGGAACAAAAGCCTCTTCTTACATTGATGCTAGACACTGCTATCTTCAGCTACATATGCAACTGGATCAATAGGTCTGTCAAAGTACACATAGAGGTAAGTGTTTTACTCCATGGGAGTTTTGGAGTGTTTGGGTGGTTGATAATGTCAACTTTCCATGAGGTTGCAACCTCTTTCAGCTCCTTAGGTCCTTTCTTTAGCAATCTCATTGTTATTCCAGGGTTCAGACTGATGGTTAGCTGCAAGCATGTTCAGCTGTACCTATATGACTCTAGCATAGTCCTGTGGGGCGGGGGGAGAGCATCTAGGTCTGGTTCCTGCCAGTAAGTACTTTTTGGAACCAACTATAGTGTTTGGATTTAGTAACTGCATATGTTCCCAAGTAAGGCGACTTAATACCCAATAACCAAGAAACAACTC
Organism: Micromys minutus; assembly: GCF_963924665.1. NCBI lineage: Eukaryota > Metazoa > Chordata > Mammalia > Rodentia > Muridae > Micromys > Micromys minutus. Next base: position 19,616,191 of record NC_137974.1, on the reverse strand, counting down.
ACCATGCTTTTTCTGCAAATGAACACAATGTCTGCGATGCTTCTCTCTGGTCTAGGCTCAACTCCCTTTGTAGGGATCAGGCTTTCTTGCACTCAGCACTTTCCTTTTCATCACTCCACATTTTATAACCAACCATTCTCTAACATGAAACATGTAATAGTCTAACAATGTCCAGGATTACTACAACTACTCCTATACTATCCATGCTAGAATTCAAATTATCATAGTTTGAAAAAAATTCTGGTATTTTCAAATGAAAATATGTAACAGTGGGAGATGAAGAATTTGGGGTAGCCACAGGAGGAAGACCAGGGAAGAAAGTGACTCCCAGGACCCAACAGTGATGACTTTAGCCAAAAATGTGAAACAAAGGGGAAATAGAGCCTGCAGAGACCACCTCCAGTAGATAGGCACTGCTCCGTGTTGAGGGACCAGGCCATCCACCTATCACAAAGGTTTTTGACCCAGAAGTGTTACTGTCCAAAGGAAAGACAGACAAAAAAATGGAGCAGATACTAAAGAAAGGGCCATCCATGGAACACCGTACCTGGGAATACATGCTGTCTGCAGATACCAAACCCCAACATTGTAGCCAAGAGGCGCTTGCTGACAAGAACGTGGTGTGGCTGTTTGTTCCCTGGGAGGTTCTTCCAGCACCTCACCAATGCAGATGTGGATGCTTGGTTCCAACCATCAGACTGAGCTTGGGGACTCTGTTCGGGGAGCTGGTGAAAGGATTGGCAGAGGAGAGCGGATGATTGCAACCGTATAGGAAGAACAACATAGAACATAGTCTGACCAGACTGAAAGACCCCCGCAGAGGAGAGACCCTCAGTCAAATCTTGGGATAATACAAATCCCCAAGAACTCATGAGAGACCATCCTTGCTGCAATTACATGAGGGTTTTTTCTATTAACCAGTGCACTGGGGTCCAGACTCATATCCCACACAGGAGTAGAGGAGTCTGACCATGAGTGGCTGTGAGAAAGGGGGTTTTAAAGGAAGAAAACCACAACGGGGTGGGGGAAGGACGTCATTGGAGAATACCAAAAATACCAGTGAAGAATCCTAAGGGAAATATCTGGTTTCTTAAGACTGCCTATAAGGTGAAAACTACCAGTGAAGAATCACAAAGGGAACATCTGGTTTCTCCAGATTGTTTATAATGTGTTATTTAACTTTTATGTTTTTATGGCCAGTCAGTTTCTGAAACAGAGTCACTGAACCTGCTATCCTACATTTTTGGCTCTACTCTATCTGCTAGAGGTCTTCTACTTTACCTGTTAGGGAGTCAGGATTTATCCTGGACTTTCAAGACCATCCACGAATCCCAGGGACTAGACTACCCACCAAGGAGAATACAGGGAGGGATCCAGGGCTTGAAATGCATATGTAGCAGAGGATGGCCTTGTCTGACATCAGTGGTAGGGGAGTCCCTTAGTCCTGGGGAAGTTTGATGCCCCAGATTAGGGGAATGATGGAGTGGTGGGGCAGGAGTGGGTGGATGGGGGAGCACTCAGAGACAAAGGGGATGAGGAGAAGACAAATGTGCAATAGGGGAAGGGTTGTAGAAGACTAGCCTGAAACGGAGATATCATTTGAGATATAAATGAATGGAATGATTAATACATTAAAGTTGAGAATTTCCAATAAAAATGAAAAAATAATGTTAAATAAAAGAAGTAATTCTTAAAGGTAAATTTTTATTTTTTAAATTTATTCATTTTTATTTTTTAATCCTTCATATTTTTTGCAAAGTAATATTTAAATAATATTTGACTTTCATATAAGTGATAAATATGCATTCTGTAATATATTATCTTTTAAGAAGATTTATCTTGTACTTTTCAATTGTGTAATAATATATAATTTCTATTAAATGGCACATGTAAGGTATTCTGTTTTTTACAGATCTCCACTTTATTTTGTATGTGTGATTTATCAGTGAGCAGTTCTTTTGTGTATGTGTGTGTATCTGTGTGTGATTTATCAGTGAACAGTTCTTGTGTGTATGTGTGTGTGTGTATGTGTGTGTGTAAGTGTGTGTGTGTGTGTGTGTGTGTGTGTGTGTGTGTGTGTGTATGGAAATAGTACCTGCTGAGACCTGGCAGACTGTGAAGGTTATTATTTGGCCATTAACCATTTCTACAGGTTTAATTCTCACTGAACAAATGAGAACAGCTCTGATTAGTCAGTATTTACCCTGGGCCATACCTGGGTAATGACTCTGTGGTAAATTATATGGTTATTATTTTAATATTTTAATAATTTTTTGGATATTCAATGTGTTTACACTTCAAGTGTCTATCCTCTTTACCCCTCTCTCCCATCCTCCCTCCTCCTCCCCTTGCTTCCATAAAGATGCCCTACTCTCAACCACCAACTGCCAACTTATTTCCCTGGCATTCCCCTACACTGGGAAAATGAACCTTCACTGGATGAAGGACATCACCTCTCCTCCCTTTGATGCCAGACAATGGCAAATGGAAAGAAAGCCTTGTAACTTTGTGACCATTAATTAAATTCTGGCTCTGGATTTGTAGCTGCAGGTGTGAGTACTGATTGTATTAATTGGAGTTTGGGCATTTTCAGTTAGGCTAGATTCACTGCCTAGTTTATTACATGTTGATCACATCATCAAGCACGTAGGGAAACAGAGAGAGTAAAACGAGTTTTACCCTTGTGAAAAAATTTTCACAGCATTTAATGAAAATGAGCTAATATGAAAGTCGTTAACATTTATCAAATGGGGGACAGATCAAAATAATATACATGGTTTTGCAGAGGAACGGGTGAATGGCACACAACCTACACAGTATGGATGTGGATCGTGTCCTAAGAAAAGCTTTTTAAGCAATATTTTCAAGTAATCTAGCTATTTGTTACATAACTTTCATTAGCTGGCCTGTGGCTTTGGTATAATGACAAAACAATGAACCTATAAATAGTACAGGATGAGAAATAATTATTTAATAATATTTCTTATGTTGAATTGAATAGATCTCCTTTTGCTTTCTAATTTGGAAAGTATTAAAAGAAAAAATAATCTTTCGCTTCAGCATTGACAGGAGAAACTTTTCTCAGAGGCAGTAAATGTATGGTTTCAGTGAGAGAAACATGCTGGTCAGGTGAACAGTTGTGTGTACTGAAGTATTTATTCCTACAATAAGATCTAGGTTATTGGCTGTGAAACTTCAATCTTCAAGAGAAATATTAAAATACATTTACAGTGCTCTGTGCCATGTGATAAAAAGATTAATCAGTATCTTCCCTTGAAATCTCATTTCATTCTAGAGGCCTTATTATAGTGTTCAATGTTAAAATGAAGTTGATAACTCTAAAATCAACAAAAGAGTTCCCCAGTAAACACATTTATTTGTTTTGTGCTGAGATTTTGGGGTTGTTATTATTCCATTGGAAACAACAGAAAATTAAATATAATTTATTTGTGAGCATGAAAACTAGTATGATTTTAGGAGCCAAGTACCTTTGCACTTGCAACAGTGTATGTTGATACTGATTACTTTGATCATATTAATAAAAGACAAAAATCATTGATTTATTTTAATTCTTAAAAGCTACAAGTTTACATGCTTTTCATACTTTTGACCATTTCTTGATGTATAATAATTACGTGCATAACTTTAATCATTGTCAAGGCTAACTTACATGATCTATCTTCAAATTTCTTTTTTTAAGAAAAGCAAAAATTACTGTTATTTACATGAATAAATGTTAAGCTGGTAAAGACCAAATGTTTGATAATGAGGATGTTGGCTTACTCATAATCCAGCCTCCCTTTCTGGAATCCTCCAAGCCAACCTTTTGCAATTTAATAATATATGTCATGATGGACAGAGGTAAAGGAACAGCAACAATAGTTTAATTTTTGTCTTTTTCATTTCCCATCTCCCAGTGGGCAGAACAAGGATTTTATGTAAAATAATCTTGACATGTGCTCTTGCTTTGTGAAGAGAGGGTCAGATATCATCACTGAAACCATGTGTCATGCATTAACATTGGTGCAATTTCATAAGAGTTACACACCTCTCCCAACAGAGTTTGACTTTCTTCATTTGGAAATCGTTCTTAACTAGGACTTTCAGAAGCAGATGAGAATAAGGGTGAAATACAAAGACAGTATAAAAATAAGTCTTTAAAATCTAAGCACAGAAGAAAATATAAGTCAAATTAAATCTTGAACATATACCCGAATATATGAATTTTACAACCTAACATTAAAGTGTTCTTCGACTCTCAGTTTTCCATTGATGTCTCCCTGGCAGAAATATTAATGAATCACACAGTGATCTACTATGACTTGCTAGGCACGCACTGAATGGGTATTCAATAAGTCTTAATTATTGCTGCTGTTTCTGTACTCCACAGCAGCTCTGGAACATTGTATAATCAATGGAAGACAAATACAGATTACATTAGTACACTTTTATTACCTCTGGATAAGAATAGCAAGGAGTACAGAGACTGGATGTGATGCAACCCAGAATTGTGAAAGTGAAGTTTCTGAGACAGAATAAACACAGTACCTATCACACTGCCCATGATCCACCATTCTTCCAGAATAAATGAGCTTCGGGGAATCTTAGCACATCACCAGAACCATTTAACTATTAATGATTGCCTTATTCCTCAGAATTATGCCGTATTATGCATATGATCTGAACCCATGGGGCTGCTGTGAAATAAAGAAATCTCATGCCTTATTGATTTAATGTGAAAACTGAGGCTTTGACAGTTAACTCAGTCAAAGATTACAGTTAGACATCAGGGGTTACCTGCGCCTATTTCTCCCAGAACAAGTTCTGAAGTAAAGAATTCCAAACATTTCTATGGAATGGAATCTAGCCAAGACTGTAACCACAGGAAGTCAAAGGAGATTGTCCCTCAAAGAGACCTAGCAGGAGATGAGTAGATCATTGTGGCCAGGGTTCCATGGTTGATCCACACCTTTTATATTTAATGTGCTTTCTCTACATCCAAGTCCAGGAGACAAAAAAATTAAATCATGGATCTGAACCATACTTCCAAGCTTTCAAATAGTCATCGGAAGGGCTAGTCTAAGGACAGTAACATAATTTAGATTCGTATGGAACTTTCTATTTAGAGCTAGGGTTTATAATATGTAAACCATGATTCATCAACACATAACAATTTAAATAATAACAATAAGGTTATTGAATGCCATTGTCCAAGGAAAATATGTGTTTATACCTTATACATATCATGAGTACATTTGACTAATGAGAAGATGAGATGCAAAGAAAAGCACAGCCATGCACATAAGGTCTCCGGAGAGGGTTGTTATAAATACTATTAGTGCAGAGTTGCCATTAATCTGTTTTTTGGGAGGACTGTGGAGAGAGAAAGAAATAATTCTAGCACTCTTCCACATAAAAGAAAGCAGAAAACTTTAAAATCCTTCTAGATAATTTCATCTCAATATACAACACGCTGTGCATCTTTTTTACAATAAAAACTTACCATTATAAATTTGGTTTTAAATTATAAATGTTATAGATCTAAAGGCTATTTTAGTTTTGGAATACAAACTTGCTTCAGTACACACCCCCAAAGAAGTACTGTACACACTCTATTTCCATGTTACGTTCTGTTCTACATGTACTTTATGCTTATGGTAACTAGTAAGATTTCAATGCATACTATCAAACCTCTAAAAGAATCAAGTACTGACAAAATATATTCATATAGTTTTATGCCAAAATGCTTTTAAAAGTCTGTACATGTATCTCTCTTTTTTAAATAAAGTTATCAGAAAGAAAATTTAAAAAAAGAAGTACCATACATACATATTCATCCAATATACTTTCTCCATTCAGCGAGAATGAATTTTAAAATTACAGGTGATGGCAGTTTATAAACATATAAGTCAGAGCCATTGTAGTTAGTCTCCAGCTCCTCATTTTGGTAATTCAGGAAAACCACTTAACAAAAATGTAAATGTGTCTTATAGGTCTAAATCCCAAAGGAAGCATGTATTAGGTGTTCTTTCTTTATTTGTAATCAAGGTACATGAGAGGTGCCATGACTAAGATTTTAAGTTTACAGTTACCAGCATATTTTGCTTAATTTAAAATATTTCAGATATTTTAAGCAACATAATCGTAAAACCTGTGAGACAGAAGTTGGGGAAATGAATGACCGACATGACCAGCTTCTGGGTTTGTAATCAAATCAGTAATATCATGTCTTGGAAAGGAACCATGGGGCTGCATACTAAATACCTAACATTATTGTTCCTACTCCCAAAGAGAATATGCCTTTCCCTTGCAAAACATTTAAATTGTAGTTCGTATCCAATGCTCTCAGACTCTCAAATTGTTTAAGACTTTAAAATTTAATCAAGGGATTTCTTAATGGAAGCGAGGAAGAGTAACATCAGAAATACATTTGACAAAAGGGTAACAAATTTCTACTTAATTATTTACAACGGCCATATATGGCTACACACAGACAGAAGAGCAGTCAGACCCTGGTGCGTCAAACTCAGCCGTCTGAAAGAACAAGGGCATCAATTCGTCCTCACACCATGCAAACAGTTTTCAAGATTGCATCTTGTTGATCATGATGAAATTACAAGGCTGGAATCTGAGGCTTTGTGCTGGTAATTTATGGCCACAGGTCACTCTGAATTGAATGTTTTCAGGGAGCAGACAGCCTGCTTGTCATTTACAGGCATCTCATTTCTGTCACGTAAAACATGCTTTTCATCACTGCTAAAAGCCACCGTTTTTATCCTCTCTCTCCATGCTTCTGTATGCATTCTTCTAGAATAAAGCAGACACATTTTTCATTGAGCCAAATAGTAAAACATTAGCATAAAATAAACGATTAAAATTTTTTAACCACTATCTCTGTGTGTATTTGTGTGTTTGTGTATGTTTGTGAGTGTGTGTGTGTGTGTGTGTGTGTGTGTGTGTGTGATTGCCCCCGCTGTGTGAATTACAAAGAAGACATAGTGCAAACAAAGATTTTTAATAGTCTTTTTTTTATTTGAAAAAGCGTATTTTTGAATGTTTTTTTTTACTTCTTTCTATTACAAATAAGTGCATAACCTTGTCTTAATAAAGAGACAATCATATTCAGACAAGTATAAGCAAACCTTGAAACCCTCACAATGTATTTCTTACCTTTATTTCTTAATTTCAAGTCATAGTCCATATTGGATTTCAAAACCTTTTTTGCGTGTGCAAAGTCTGGACGGCTCCTTCAGAATGTTATTAAGAATATATTCATACTGCTGTGAAATTTTCTCTATTTCTTGGAGAAATCTTATCAGCTTATGTTTATTGCTAAAAAAAGAAGAAAAATGGATAGCTCCTATTTATATCTGTTTATTAGTTACAGACAATATTTGGATAAATTAAGGTCTCCAAACATGCAATGTTTGGGGAATTTAAATAAAAAACACATGTATATTATCAATGAAATATTTTAATGCAACGCAAACTTTTTACTTTTCATCCTATAGGAGCAACAAAGCTAGAGAAAATTATATTAGAAACAAAATCAGTTGAGTTATGAATTGTACTGACAAATAATTTAAACATACAGTTAATTTTTATATAAAATATACTTAAGCTTGTATAATTTTTTTCAAAATAATTATTTTCATAGCCAACACAATAGCTCAGTGGGGCAGAGCATTTCCTGCAAACACTGAACAAATTGAGTTCAATCCCCATGACCCTTAGGGTGTGTCTCTTAAAAGTTTCCTCTGACTGCCAAGTGTGTATTATGCTATGCCCACACATATGCCCACACTTGGACACACACACACATAAATGGTGCACACCCGCCCAACACAAAAATTCCTAAAACAATATTCTACTAGATGTAAAAGCACAGAATTTTAAAGCAGATTATATGAATCATGCTTTAAAAGTTTATGAATCAATTAAATAAGGCTCCTTTACTGTATTCTATGAAGCAAATGCAGAGTCGTTGACACACTTGAACTAACACCTTAGCTGCTTTATCTTACAGTGCATTACTTGGATTACTGAAAACTGTCAAGTTTGGCTGACAAAGAAGACTTCACTAATTGTTGTAGGGTGGCCTAGAACTCACACAAAAAAAAACACTGGCTTGAATTTGTCACCCTACTGCTTTAGCCTCTGAATTACTGCAGTCACAGGCTTTTGCTACAAAAGTTCCCTTTCTGAGTCTATCACCTAAACATAAAAAAGATGAGGAATATTGGTTTAGGACCTTCTTTTTTCTTGTTAGAGTAGCAGTATATAGTCATTAGAGTTCTATCATTACTCAGCCAGTGACATGCATTAAATACTGGTCCTGACCCACTAAAATTATTTAAAATTTGAAACCGTAAACACTTTTAACATAAGTGAAATTGAGGCAGAAATATAACCAATATTGCTCCTACCTTAGTCATATAAACTGTAACAAAAAATCTTTATATTTTGTTACTAACTTTTTAAAGATTTGTTGCATCAGCGTGTTTCAGAAAGAAATTGTGTAGGATGACCAAGATGTCCCCATAACTACAACACCTTCTACCAAGTTTCAGGGGAGTAACTAATATTTCATTATCTGAGGAAAGTTTCAGAAATTTGCATTGGTATTTTTAGTTATGGCAAACATATGTACCTTGCAAAAGATGATAATGAAATGAGGGTGAAAATGGTCATTTTATACTTTGCCATCTTCTCCTGTCTGCAAGTACCAAGTTCCTAACCTGCCAAATAATAGCTTATGAGAAGAATGAACAATTTTGAGCAAATATGGATGCTATTATTTTATTAATTGCATAAAATGAGTATTTTAGTGTTTCCTCTTGTACACTAGACCACCAAAGTGGAGGCAGAAACCAGATAAACTGCACACAGACAGATTCTGTCACAGCTGAAAAATATGAGCTCTGAAACCTCTCTTTAATATGTGACAGCTGGAAGATTTGTTTTTGAACGGAGACATAGCATCTCATCAAAACCGTCATCAGCCAAACTCACCCTGATTCAAGATAGTGGCATTGCTACCCGCTCCTATGTCTGAATGCTTAAAAAAAAAAAAAAAAAAAAAAAAAAACTGTAATTCTGTAAATCACAAAAGCCTTACACAAGTGTTTAAACAAACCACCATAGAAAATGTTGTCCAACACTAATACATCATTTTTCTAAATTGTAATTACACCATTTCAAGAATGATATAAACATCTACTAGACATATAAGTTACCACGATCAAAAGAAACCAAAAAAAACTCAATCATATGAGTCAAATAGAGCCTGAATGCTGTCTTGGAATTTTTGTTTTTGGAATTTATATTTAGTTATATTTTTTGAATTTATATGTAGTTATATTTTTGGAATTAATGTGTAATTATTTTTCTCTCATCTGATGACACCCTGGTGCACTGACAATATTAATTTTACTCTTAAATTATCTAATTGAAATATTCCTTGATTTTATAAGAAATCCAACTAGATATAATTGTTTTTTCATTTTTTGATAATCCCTTATTTTCTCATTCTCCTCTTAGTGACTGTAATAAATTTTCTTCACTTTCACAGCCATTAAAATATCTGTCTTGTTGTGCATCTGAGGGGAACAAGCTCCAGTGTGAACTTTAAATTCTGTTTCATCGCCATGTTACTTAACATCATAACAAAAATACAACGAATAATATAAACGTTAGTAGAAGTCTTCCATTCCAAACTACAAAGAAACAATTGCAATATGAAACCTCGGTAATTTTTTATGTATTGCTATAAACACTACAGTTACAACTAAAATTAAAATGCAATGAATCCAATGAAATTTAAAAGTGCTTAATATTAGTAAGAGAATGAATGACTTGATTTATATTTTAAACCTCATAAATGTGAAACCTTTTGTTTCAGAGAATGGAAGCACTTTGTTAAACGATCTTATTAATTTCTTTTTCTTCTCCATCAAAGCATAAAATTTACACATGAGTATGGAATTCTACAATCTGTCTCTAAACACCAACATGTTGAGGTTCATGAGAACAGCATCTTTTCTCCTAGTTTTTAAAGCCATTTATTGCATCAGTGTATTCATTTATCTGAAATTAAAACTATATTTGGAAGTTTTATCTCCTGATCACAGAACCATCATAAAAACAATTATTGATCTGAGAGTTTGGAGAATCATTTGTCATTTTGAATGTATCAAATATTTCCCTAGATATTGGAAAGTAGTGTTGTTTTCTTTTATTCGTTAAGTTTTAAACTAGAAACAAGAATGAATAGAGACTCTAGATTCATAACTCATTTACTGAAGACTAACTTTTATTTTTATTCCTTATCTGTTTATAAAACATTTGGCTTTGATCAAATTAAGCTTTCAAGTAAATTTTCTATAGTGTTGATACTATTGTATAATACATCTGTTTTATAGACTAATCAATTATTAATCACTGAATTTTAAAATGAGACTCTTGCAAAATCCCATTAATATTGCATGAAACTTTGCTGAATTCTGTGGTGCCTAATACATGTATTCATTTTTGTGGGATCCACTGATGTTTTTTTCTAATGAAAACTTTTGCTAATGTTGGGTGGTATGTTAATATTATATGAGATGAATTTAGAAAATTTGGGACACAATTCTCCCTGTTATTGGCACATTTAAAAATTTTGGAACTTATAAGCCATTTCCAAAGCTTCTCATAACTGCAATGAATATAAACTATGCCTATAAAATTGATATTTTCAATATCATCATGAATAATATAAAACATGTAGAATCCTCTTTGTGATTTATACTCTTAATTCCAGATTTTGGAATGAGAAAATAGGCTGGTTTTTATAATAACAATTCATTTCTTTATAATTATTTTACAGTTTGAATTTATGCCTATACCTTAAATTTTAAGTCAGAGTTAGGCATTAGGTGCCATTATAGGGTAGTATTACACTACTCTTAAGAATATACTTTTAGAAAATAACAATAAAGTTTTATATGGGATAGAAAAATTTATATCACCTTTAGCTTAGGAATGGATATCTATTATTAACTTTTCTTTTTAACAATAGAGTTCAATTCACTGTGATGTCTTATTTTAATGTTATAAAACAGGGGAGGCAATTTAAATAAAGAAATGCATTATTGAAACATTCTTTATTTTCATTTAGTATTTTCCCCAGTGATTTGCGCAGTGTATTTGTGCAAAGCTTACAAATGTATAAGTAACTGTACATTTTATATTTATGGGAATGCATGCAATAATGACATATGAGAAACACTGGGAAGTGTTGACAATGGAGGATATAAAACTTGACTCACAATAACATGGCTACAAGTAGAGGATGCAATCATGATATCACGGATTGCAATGCTGCAGCCAGAAAGTGCACTTCACACTCCTGCCTGGTGACTGGCCTGAACACAGAGCTCGGCCCATCCCACCATCCTTTGACCAATACCTGAGCAGTTTCTATGCCTTTCCTCATCTTGATATTTTGATTCTGATAAGTTTTTTAAAAATACTTTTGCCTTATCTTTTCTTCATATTCTTAAATTTATAATCTTCAATAATCTATCTGCATCTATCTATCTATCTATCTATTTATCTATCATACACTTTTCACACTTGTTAACCTTCGAAATCAGTAATTATTAAATTATATATCTTTTCTTTCGACTCTACTTCTCTTAAATGTTTGGGTTCAATTTGTATTTATAACATTGAACACTTCAACTGGCATTTATTGAAAAATAGAATCAAGTAAAATGTGTACAGCAGAGGACAAAGAATATGAGTCTAGCTGATGACATGATAGTGTACTTAAGTGACCCCAAAAATTCCAACAGAGAACTCCTACAGCTGATAAACAAGTTCAGAAAAGTGGCTGGATACAATATTAACTCAAACAAAACAGTAGCCTTCCTATACTCAAAGGACAAACATGTGGAGAAAGAAATTAGGGCAAAGGTACCCTTCACAATCGTCACAAAAACTATGAAATACCTTGGTGTGACTCTAACTAAGCAAGTGAAGAACCACATGACAAGAACTTCAAACCTCTAAAGAAGAAAATTGAGGAGGATCTCAGAAAATGGAAAGATCTCCCATGCTCATGGATTGGAAAAATCAACATCTTAAAAATGGCCATCCTACCAAAAGCAATCTACAGATTCAATGCAATCCCCATCAAAATTCCAACCCAGTATATCATGGAATTGGAAAGATCAATGTGCAATTTCATATGGAATAACAAAAGACCTAGAATAGCGAAATCCATCCTCAACAACAAAAAAACATCTGCGGGAATCACTATCCCTGACCTCAAGCTATATTACAAGGCAATTGTGCTGAAAACTGCATGGTACTGGTACCAAAATAGGCACGTGAATCAATGGAATAGAATAGAAGATCCAGAAATGAGCCCTCATGTATATGGTCACCTGATTTTTGATAAAGGAGCCTTAAACATTCAATGGAAAAAGGACAGCCTATTCAACAAATGGTGCTGGTCCAACTGGCACTCAGCATACAAAAGAATGAAAATAGACCCTTTCTTATCTCCTTGTACAAAGCTCAAGTGTAAGTGGATCAAAGATCTCCACATTAAACCAGATACACTGAAACTATTAGATGAGAAAGTAGGGAAAACCTTAGAATACATAAGCACAGGAGAAAATTTCCTGAACAAAACACCAATGGCTCAAGCTCTAAGGTCAAAGATTAACAAATGGAACTTAATGAGATTGCAAAGTTTCTGTAAGGCTAAGGACATTGTCAAGAAAACAAAACAGCAGCCAACAGAATGGGAAAAGATCTTTACCAACTCCACATTAGATAGAGGCCTAATATCTAAGGTATACAAAGAACTCAAAAAGCTAGACACCAGAGAATCAAATAACCCTATTAAAAATGGGGTACAGATCTAAACAATACGTTCTCAGTTGAGGAATATTGAATGACTGAGAAATATCTGAGGAAGTGCTCGACATCCTTAGCCATCAGGGAAATGCAAATCAAAACAACCCTGAGATTCCACCTCACATTACTCAGATTGGCCAAGATACAAAACTCAGAGGACAACAGATGCTGGTGAGGTTGCGGAGAGAGAGGAATACTTCTCCACTGTTGGTGGGGTTGCAAACTAATGCAACCACTCTGGAAATCAGTCTGGCGATACCTCAGAAAATTGGACATAGTACTACCTGAAGACCCAGCTATTCCACTTCTGGGCATATACCCCAGAGACACCTTAGTACACAACAAGGATATATGCACCACAATGTTCATAGCAGCTCTATTTATAATAGCCAGAAGCTGGAAACAACACAGATGTCCTTCAGAAGATGAATGGATACAAATTGTGGTACATTTACACAATGGAATACTACTCAGCCACCAGAAACAAGTAACCAAATTCTTAAGAAAATTGCAGCATCTTGAGAATATCATCCTGAGTGAGATAACCCAGTCACAAAAGAACAGACATAATATGCAGTCACTGATAGTGGGATGCTAACCCCAGAGGCTTGCACTCCCCCAGAAACAACTCAAAGACTGTGTGAAGTCCAAAAAATAAAGAAAACAAAACAAAAAAATCTTTACACAACAAGAAAACGTTGATTATTTTTATGTTACATTTTGTTTTACATGTACTTTATGCTCATTGTAGCTATTAAGTTTTCAATGCATACTATCAAACCTTAAAAAAAATCAAGTACTGACTAAAAAATATATTCATATAGTTTTATGTAAAAATTATTTTAAAATCTGAAAAAAAGTACTGACAAAAATGTATTGTATAATTTTATGCAAAAATGCTTAAAATCTATACATTTATCTTTGTTTTGTAAAATAAAGTTGTTAAAAAACAGATTGTGTATATGAATTTAATTTTACCATTCAAATGAATATAGTCATCTTTTACATATTTTAAAGAAAATTATTCACATCAGATTTATTTTTTCTGAAGTGCTTGATGAAAATAAAGGCAAATTGTTATACCTGAGAAACTTCCAAAAATAGTCCAAAATATTTTCTTCTTTGGATGCTATATCCCACAGCAGTTACTAACTAACTAAAAACATGACCTGCATGTAAAATGGCATGAGAAATGAGAATTGTGAAATATTGTAAGGAAAAGAAGACATTTTCTGTTGATTTTAAAGCTATATTAGGAATCAATTATATAAGAATTATTGACAATGAATGTAAAACTTGCTTTGGATTTTAGTTTCGGGAAAAGAATAAGTGTAAATAAGTAGCCCTGTGGAGTAGAAGATGGGGGAACTCTGTAGAAAGTCCCAGAGACCTGGGACATTCGATACTCTTGGGATTCATTGAGGGTGACTTAGCCAAATTGCCCAACATTGCAGAAAGGGAAGTCTAAGACTGTACCTCCAGTAGATAGACAAGGCCTCAAGTGGAGGAACAGGGTAACTAACCCACTGTTAAAATTCCTGACCCAGAATTGGTTTTGTCTAAAAAACCTGCAGGGACAAAAATGGAGAAAAGACTGAAAGAAAGGAGGTCCGGTGACTGATCCATCTTGGGATCTATCTCACGTTGGTAGGGGGACGAAGGCATGACACTCTTATTGATGCTATGCTGTGTTTACAGACAGGATCCTGACATAGCTGTCCTCTGAGTCAAGAAACAGATATTTGCACTCAACCACTGGACTGAAATCAGGGACCCCTATAGTTGAATTAGGGAAAGGACTGAAGAAGCTGCAAACAATAGTGATCCGATAGCATGACCTGCAGTCTTAACTGACCCAGACCTATGAAAGATCCCAGACATTGAACCACCAACCAGGAGCACACGCGGGCTGGTCCAAGGCACCTAGCACGTGAGTAGCAGGGGTCTACCTGGTCTGGCCTCGATGGGAAAGATGTGCTTAATCCTGGAGAGCCTGGAGGATGCAGGAAAGGGGAAGACCTGGTGGATTAAAAACCACCCTTTCTGTGGAGGAAAGGGGAAGAAGAAAGAGAATAGGAACTGTGGGAGGAGGTCTGAAGGGGAGGCAATGACTAGAATGTAATTGAATAAAATAAAATATAAAATTTCAATTGTTTTTTTCATAGGTCAGAGTTTTATTATAGTTTTATTGTCAAAAAAGGTTTACATGTTATACTTCTAAATCCTGTCTCTAGTAGATGATATAACTGGAATATAAATGATGGTTTATATAACATAACTATACTTGTATGTAATATATATGATATGCATATACATATAAACTTCAATTATCAGATGATAAACATGAAGCTAAAAATCTCCCTCAAAGAATAAATTGAAAAAGAAAATACAACATTTTAGCATATGTTCACTAAGATCATAAAGTCTAATCTGTATTGCTTAATGTTCACAGTCATGTTCTCTATAAGGGCATTTCAAATCGTTACATAATAGTCCTTCCAAATGAAGGCACTGCATAGTGATGTAGCCATCTTAGTTTTTACAACCACAGAATTATGTTGGCACAATAAGTTTTCTGATGATGAATTTCTGCAAATATATTCCATCATTCAGTTTGAAGGCCAATATTATACAATTAATTAGATAGGGTATTTTTCTTTCTTTATTTAGTTCTAATGTCTCAGAGAAAACTTACTTGCAGCTGGGTCTGCATTTCTATATGGAGGCACACACATTCAAACTTAAACTCACATACAATTTCCTTTGTTTTCAGCACCATATGGTTTCTTATTAAATCTTTTGTCATGCAGATTGAATAGACAGTTGCTATTGATTGGACTTATCTAACTCATTTTCAGAAGGGAAATGAGGTTTCTGATTAACTTGACTCATTCTTAAATGTATAGATTAAATGTCCCTTAATGTGTCTGCTCACATCTGGCATTCCAGATGTTTGCTGTAACAATCATGAAAATCAACACAGCATTTCTAGAGACATGAAAAAACACTTGAGCAGGAGGGAAGCAGAATTGTATCCTTTTTCTGCATGCTTGTCAAAGAATTAAGTATTTTGAAATATTCTGCTCAAATTCAATTCAAGAAAATCCTAAACACTCCAGCCAGAAGTAAATAGCATGAAATATTTCACTATGGAGATTTCTCTTGTGAAGTGAAATCTTCAAAGACAAATGGATAAAGGAAGGTTCAAGAAGCATCTGGTAGTAGAAGTCTTCTGTTTCTGTCTCTACACCCTTTATTTGTGACTGTGTTTGCAGACTTGACCCAAATAATCATGATCAGAAGCTTGATAGGAATGTAGGAGTCATCCTTAAAGGTGCAAGAAGTCCTCAGTTATTAAGGATAAAAAAAACTGATCTGATGTTACTGCAGGGTTGACTAATATCCTATGGTGGCTGGACCCTGGCAGAATAGATCTATGTGTCTATGTGGGTGGCACAAAGAGTGTTTTATTTGTATAGAGTCAAAATACTCAGAGAGCTACCATGCAAGTAAAAAGAAAAAAACTGGTGCACTAAATTTCGTGTGCGCATGTTTTCATTTCTAGTAGGTTACATTTACAAAAAATCCCAAGATCATTAATGATGGCAAAATTGCAAGTTATGGTTATAATTATGTTAGGTGAATTTAAAAAACTATTAAGCAATTTTGTCATATTTTTCTTCAATAACAGTTACTATTGCATAATATAACTACGTTAATTCTGAGTTCTAGTATGAAGAAAAGATGAACAATAATGTTATATCACTAAAACATGTATGATTTAAGAGTAAATCAATTTCATGGTGAAAAACAGCATGTGAAAGGTAAAATAGCAAACATATTAATTATAAATAATTCTAGCCCTTTTATTTGGTACACATATTGTTCCTCTAAATTTGAACTAATTAAAACAAACACTAAATTATTGTTTGAGGCCTGTATCAGACCATGTTCTTTAATCTTGTATTCAATTATGGAGATCAACGTTGCAAAAACTAATAGTGATAAATAACTTTTTAAGAGAATGACCAAATTAATTCAGTTTAACATTTACTACTATGTTGATAATTTACCAAAAACTTTGTTAATATTGTAGAGAATTCAGTATTAAGTTTATAGAAACTGTAATTGGTACACGTAATATCAAAATGGAAATAAGAAATATATGTATAAAGTGTGATATAATCTGCGGTAATAATTTTCCTATTATTTGATATATTTTTAAGCATAATGTTGGCAATGTATTTCTTCACCCTTATAAGAACATGATGCTGCATCTTATATTTGATTAAGAAAAGTATAAATATTTCCAGATATTTTATGAAATATGAAGAAATTAGAGTAACGATGCCTGAGTCGTTCATCCCAATATTTTTAAATCTACTTGGTTATATCTAACAGACTATTTTATTTGTTTTAATAGTAGAAAATATATTATAGCCACTTTATAGCAGAAAATATGGTATGAAAAAAACTTTGTTTCATCAATGCAAATCATAATAAAAAGGATACAATAAACCTACCACATATGCCAGAAAGATGGGAAATTATGTGCTCAAAGAAACTGATGAGAAATTTGGAAAAGTTATTATTTGAATGTAAGAAAACAAAATATTTTACCCTTTCTGTTAACATTAGATGTAAAATTATATTTTTCTTTTCTTTATATTATATCATAATTATTTTATAGACACTTTCTATGTCCTGTACAATGAAGAGACAGATGTATGAGAATTTATTAAAGTTTATCCAACTGCTTATTAGGTGTCTTTGATAAAATAATATATGAAAAATCATTAGTACTTATCCTAATTTGGATTGCATAGTTTTTAGTAAATAATTAGTAAACATAATTCTTGGTGTCTGATATATATGTTAAGATGTATTTTTACTTTCAGTTATGTGTATATTTGAGTCTATGTAAGGGTATATAACATGTTTGAAGGTGTCCACAGTCCCCAAAGATACATTTGCTTTTCTACTTTTGGACTTGCAGGTAGCTATTTTTCTTTGATGTAGATTCTGGACTCAGCAACCATGTCTCCACTTGCCTAAATAGTTAGCTTAGGTTCTGTCCTCATAGTGTAATATTACTGCTATTTATGATCAATAAAAACTCTATTTTAGCTTAACAAATATTCAAAGATAATATAACATTACAATACAAATAATGTTACTGGTCATACATCTCAAAACACCTGTCATTTTTTTTAAAACAAACAACTTAGTGGTTCCTTTGAAGTGGACTTTGATCCTAGTGTATATATAGAAAACAATAAAGTTCTATGTGTAAACAAAAAAAGGTAATATATTTGCTGATATTTAAATTTAAATATTTAGGATTTATGAAATCTTCAACACTTAATTGAGAAAACAATTAGTAACATTGACAACTTTATTTTCTTATAGAATTTATTTATCATTATGTACATAAGCCATTGGTGATTAGTAAAATACTAACCCAAAGAAGACACAGAATTTTGTTTGCTAATTTTTATACTGATAAATGTGTATAATTTAAAGAATCAACATATCTAATGAACCTGTAGTTTCCACTGTTTTTATGAGTACATTTTACGACTAAAAATAAAACTTTAAATATCCTTTTTTGCTTGAATTGCTGGATTGGCTGTTCCTAGAAATTATAAAATTACAATCTCGGATTATATCAAGAGTTAATTGGTATATGAGTCATCGAAGCTCACAGGGAAAGATAACATGAGTGTAAGGAACTTGTCTAATAGGCTGGAGGCCTGGATGGAACAAGATAATGATGGACGGAGTTCCAAGATGTTTAGGTCTTCATAAGCAGACACAGCCATTGCTTCTGTTGGAACATATACTTATCAGATTTAAGTCCCTTCTATCTTGGAATATGATTTTATTCCAGGACTTCAGTTTCTGATGATGCTGCTTCCTTAATGCTTCTTGTTTTAGAAGTTTTGGCTCTTTAGAACTGTGCAGTTACAGGTTCCTCTTAATCTTTATCCTACTCCCAGTCATTGCAGGAAAGGTCAGACTCTCTCTTAGGGTTTCTATTCCTGCACAAAAATCATGACCAAGAAGGAAATTGGGGAGCAAAGGGTTTATTCAGCTTACACTTCCACATCGCTGTTTATCACCAGAGGAAGCCAGGACTGGAACTTAAGAAGGTCAGGAAGCAGGAGCTGATGCAGAGGCCATGGAGGGATGTTGCTTACTGGCTTGCTTCCCCTGGCTTGCTCAGCTTTCTTTCTTATAGAACCCAGGTCTACCAGTTCAGGGATGGCACCACCCACAATGGGCCCTCCCCACTTGATCACTAGTTGAGAAAATGCCTTACAAATGGATCTCATGGAGACATTTCCTCAAGGGAGGCTCCTTTCTCTGTGCTATCTCTAGCTTGTGTCATGTTTACACAAAACCAGCCAGTACAGACTCCATTCATATAAGAAAGTTTAATAAATCTCCTTTTATGATTATATATACTGTCCTAATGATTCTGCAGAGTCCTGGTAAGACCAATTTGCCTAGACTAGGCAAAATTAAACAAGAATTTCTGAAAAAATACATAGTTTGAATAAGGTTATGTCACAAGGGGTAATAATATTCCCTCATAGAGCCATAGAATACCAAATTAATCCCATAAAAGCATGGGAAACAAATATCTCTCTACTAGAGTTTAGTCAGTAGGTCTAAAATACACATAAACTTTCTACCCAGACATGCAGATAAAAGTTTGCAACTGAAGAGGAAAATAGCTCGTATAAGAAAGGGGTGTCCAAGCCAAACAGAACAAATCAATCATTATTGTTGCCCAGATATGACGTGTACATCCTCAATCCAGCCTGGGAGGTTAAGCTCAACAGTGCAATAAGGACACTATTATCTGGGAAGCAACCAATAGATGTTTACTTGGACTTCAATTCCGCTGAATGTGATGAAGTTAATTTCTGGTACTGGAAACTTAGTTGACTTCCCAGGGCAGAAAAGGTAATAAATCTTGAGGAAAACTAAATACTTTGATTTTTTTCTAAGCTTTTGTAATTTCTAACTATATTCTAAATACTTAGCCCCCCACATAAGTATAGTTTCTACATTTTGCTAAATAAACTTCTTGTTTTGTGAAGGAAATGGAAGTGGTTGCCAAGATTCAGATCTGGTCTAATTCCAGAGAATGAGTGACCAGAGTGTTACCAGTCCACACTGAGATGTTGACCACCCCTAGATATACGACTCAGGGAACCCCACAGAGGAGAGAGCAGAATAATTGGAAGGTCAGTGGTACAAGATACCTGCTAAGAAATAGTGTCTTTTAGGCATGACAGAAATCTTATACCCATAAAATTCAATAATATGATTTTTTAATAAACCTATAAAATCAGTTGTCATGATAGAATGAATAAAGATATTTCCCAAGGGCTCACTCCTACATGAAAATCTATAGAATAAAAACTTCTCTGAAAATAGAAAGAATACATTTTCCTAGGTGACCCTAATAAGTCAGTCCCATAGTACCCATGTATAAGAATCTAAAGAACATTTTATAAAAATAACTGAACAATTAAGAAGAGATTAGAGAGTCTTGTTTGCTGTTATAGCTTTATGGGTTCTCTTTATCCTGTGTGAATTAATGAAACTACTAAGTAGATAAGATTTTTTGGGAGTAAACTATTTGCAGCAGCTATTTGGTAGTTGAGAATATGGAGGGAATTTGTTTTAAATAATATTCATAATATAACAGGTATACTTATAAATGTTTTTTTAAATAAAAATTATGATAGTCTAAGATTTTAGAAGCTGCTGCATTTCCATCCTGAGACTTTGTAGCGATCAGGTGAATCAAAGAGAAAAGAGAAGTTGTAGGTTTTGTAGGTCAGAGTCCACATGTGCAATAGAAACACACACTGCCATGTGTGTAACAGAAGCAGAAGATGTAGGTCGGTCAGTACTGCCAACCATTGTGCTGGTATGTGGCCTGGTTCTGCTTAGGAAAGTTCCCTTTCTTTCTGCATAGCAACTGAGCAATATTCTCTAAACCTAGCCAAGTTTCTTTAATAATATCTCACATCCTTCCAAAATATGTATGTTGTCTGGAAAGAATTTCACCATTTGTTTGCTTATTGTTAACAATTGAAAAATGGTTATAATGTGTAATTAACTGAATGTATATTTGCTGTAATACCTAGAATAGCATCAGTATTAAAATGGATAAATTCTTTCCAGATTAAATCTTTGTTATTGTTTGAATATTTCTCTTTCAGGTTCTATATCATTTCAAAGTCTTAATATGCTAATTATATCTTGTGACTATTTGAGATATCTTTGGTGTTTGCTTACTTAAAATAGTCTTAAGTGAAGACTCTTCATCATCTTATAGCACAAACCACTACAAGGACTTAGATTACATTATGGCGATTATTGCACAAGAAAGAGTCAGTTAAGTATAACACATCGCAATAAGAGCGCCGATATATTACTAACGCATACTTTACTGGTTACAGTTATTATATTATTTAGCAAATATAGTATTTCATGCTCTTCATTTTATGTAATGGAATTGATGTTTCTTTCCCAGGACTGATTTATTTGGCCTCATTTATGTGAACTGATTCATTATAAAAACCTTTAGCAGGATATTTGGTATCAAAATAATGCTATACACAGAACACATTATTGAAGGAGGAATGAACCGGAAGACCATAAGTTCTCAAAGACGATGCTCACAGCAAGAAAATTAAATTGCATAAAAATCAAGCCACTACTGTAAAATGTACAGTGTAATAAATGCTTGAGAGAAAAAAATGTAAGATGAACTCAATTTTTTAGACATGGCCAAGAGTGGAGATGCATATCCTGCTGTTATGTGAACAATTACTGTGCCTTGGGGGAGCTGAATGAGCCCTGTACCTATTGGTAAATGGGATAAAAGCCTGGGCTCATTCTCTTCTTATGAGACTCACTTGCCATATGCCACCGACTAACACATTAAATAACTATGATGAAGGTAATAACACATTTTGCCACGATTTGCTTACACTGCAAAAACTGTAAGGCCATTATATAAATGGCAGGTAATTCAACGAAAGTCTTTATCCTGGTAAATCTCAAACATTTGGAAGAACACAAGTGATAGAGAGAAATAACACAGAATGACTGAAGAGTAACTGAGGAGTTAAAGATGGATTTGATATGCAAATGCGAGTTGATATCCATAGGAAGAATTCCCTTCTCTAAGGAGAAGGGCAGGAGGGAGGATGGGTAGGGAAGGATGGGAGGTAAGGAGAGGGGATTGGGATGAGAGCAGAGAGGGCAAGCTTTAATGAGGTTGTAAAGTAAGTACATAATTAATAAAGAAAAAAAGGAGTGTACAGTACATTGAATTTTGACTTATATATTAAAATGCCCATATTCTATTAAAACTTAAGAATTATATGCTAACAAATTGCCTTTTTTTCCTATTATGAAAAAGTCTTTATTATAAGAAAAAAATAGTTAACAAAAAATTTAACGAGTTTCACTTAGCAAAATATACCCAAAAAAAGGAAATCACATTACAAAGAAAGCGTTTAGTCAAGGCCTCACCAATTTCTGCAGTATTTTGTGTCTCAATTCTCAAAACCTACTTTTAAAACGCCTAAACTTAACCTAAAAACTTTAAATAAAAATATAAACTAGAATGAAGATGAGAAATGCTTCTCCCTGCATTAGGGATCTAGCACCTTGAGTTCTCCAGAAAAGTACATGTCCCCAGTGTGTTCACTGTGGTGTGCTTAAAGATCCACTCAACATACTTAAACGACTTACCTCAGAAAACATCAATCTTAAGTACACTACCAAAAATGTTAAATGAGAAATCAGAAGAAAATAGTTTTCATATACTCAATATTACACGATAGAAGAAAAGTTTGCATGAGAAACACCGAAGAGGTAATTTTTTTTTTAATCCAGATTTCACAAACTCATGGCACAAAGTGGGTCCCTCAGCTTCCTCTACGGTTATAAACCGCTCTTGACTGCTTATTGGCTGCCTGTGAAATTTTCTGACTGAAATAACTCAATGTTCCTACAATGCTAATCATATCCACCCATGCTGTTCTGACTGCTATTCCCTGACCTCACTGACTAGCTCTCCAGGCCACCATATGTTTCCTAGGCAGCTGACACACCCATGCCCTGCATCATCTAGCTGCGACAATCCCCATTGTTGGCCCCTGTTTTTGAATTTAGGAAGAGGTATATGTATCTGTGCTGCTTGTTTACCCTGTTCTTGGACGTAGCTGCCACTGTTTCTTGATGAGTAGCAAACTCAACATCAGCTTCTCCTGTCACTCTTCCGTAAGGACCAATCTCAGTATGAAGTCTCACAGGGTTGAGTAAAGAGAAGAAGTTGATGTCGTGCTCCATTGGGCGACTGGTGGTGCTCTGCACTGTGAGTTCGCTGTCTCTGTATCTGTGGTCATTCATTCCTGAGAGACAATAGCTGAGGTCTCTCCCAAACAGGTCATTGGTGAAGCCATTGCCATCACTGATGCCACTGTAGTCTTTATAGCCCCCGTAGCCTGCACTATAGGCACCAGACCTCACCATATACATTCCTGTTTCACAAAACCAATGTACCTCAGGGTTGTGCCAGGACTATTATAAGGCCCAGGCCTCTGCACAGATATCAACTTCAGAGGTGGATCTGAGTATGACCTAACTTCCTCCTGTCTGCTCTTGAACACTTTACTATACCTGTGCCCTAGTCTCTCCTTGTTCTTCCCTAAAGCTTTCTCGGCTAACTTTTGTGAGACTGAAGGAAGGCCTCCCCTATAATCATGCCTTCTGGGTCCACAATCCTTTTTGGCACAATTTCCAAACCTGAGAAGAACTGAACTGAACGGTTTCTTCCTTTGTGCATCCAAATGGGAGTTCCAGAAGCCTCACAAAGCCATCACTGGCACTGTGGGTGCTGTTGGGACCACAGTGCTTCAACACCCAATCCATTTTGGTTCTGTATGTCCAATGCATCCCCTGTCTTTTATCAGAGCCAAGTTTACATCATCTTCTAACTCAAGTTCAACAAAAGCCTCACACTCTGCCTGAATTCTCTAGTATAAGTGAAATGAACACCTGTGACCCCATAATGAATTGTGCAGTCAGAGAGGAAGTTTGTACGTCCTTAATTGAGCAGGACCAGGGTAGGCCACGGAGTTTGACCACATAGCCTTCACCTCCCTCAGGGCCCAGCATCATGGGCACTTGACAGGGCTGATGTCCCACAAGTTTGGGCAATTTTATGGTAGCTTAAGAACCACCTCAGATACCTTTTGTTGGAAACACTTAATGGACTATAACAAGTTTTCCACAGGAGGAAGGTAGAAGTGATTTCTATTTCCAATAAGTAATGTAGCTTACAAACCCCAACTCCACCAGACACCTTAAAAAAACAGAGGGGCTCTGGGAAAAGTTAAGGTGCATTTTCTTTTTGTTATCAACTTCTCTAGGCAAGGATTCCACACCCCCAAATGCAAACAAGGTAACTCCAGGTGATGGGACCAATGCAGACCTGTGCTCTAGACCCCAGGACTAACACCAGCAATTTGCCTCCTGGGCCCTGTTTCTTTCTTTGGAATAGAAATGGTTATTTAGGATTCTTAGGGACTGAAACTCTGCAATTTGTTATATAATTATATTTTGAGTGTATTTTTTATAGAAAATATAGAACTATATTAGGTATGTTATTTGTGTATAGCTTTGACTCCGTGTCAACTCCTCCTGTGTTAATTCATGTATAATCTACAAAATGCTTTTATGGTATGAGGGTTAACCTTCTAAATGTGATAATATCAAGAGTCAGCATTGAGCATTACCTTTCGGGTTGTTTGTAATAGAATATCCAGATTAGGTACATTGACAGTAAAGTGAGTGGTACCATTCATTAGAATAGTATCCTTGATTGCTCTAAACAAAGGAGATGAGCAAGCTCACACATTCTTTGCTCTGTTTCTCTTTCTTCTGTTACTTGACTAGCAGTGTGATGTAAGCAGTTGATTTGTCCATTTATCCCACCATGATGTCCTTAAGACAACAGAGTTTACCTCCAAATTTGAACCAAATGAAACTGTTTGTTGAATTGTGGTTGTCAGATACAATGTCCTTACAATGAGACAAAATAAGGCAGAAAATAATTTCTGAGAACCAACTCTGGCTTAACATAAACACAAAGTATTAATGTTAGCTTTTGAATTGCTTTGCAGTGGAAATTTTGGAACTTGATGGAAAATTCTGGTAAAGATTTGAAAGATGGTAATACTGAAGGCAACCTAGACAATAGAGGGCATGCAATTTCAGAAAGGGGCAAGGACTCGGTAAAGAACATGGCTAGAGTTCATTAATATGTGTTCAGGAACAGAATCTGTCTACATTTTGTCCATGTTCTGAAAGCTCCAAATAGATATTGATAAGCAAGGAGGTTCTAACAACATGGAGGGTAGTCAGCTGCCCAGCTATTGTGCTGCTTAAAAGATATTGCAGTATAAAGACTGTGAGCAAATCTATTATCTGGGAACTCAATGAAAAAGGCAGAAAAGAAGCTCCCATCTGGGATTTTAAATAATTTCTACAATAACACTCCTGAGACAAAGACCGGCACATCAAAGGCCCAAGTTGTGAAAATAAAGTGAATAGAAATGAAAAACTGAAAATGACTAAAGAATTACCCTAATGGAAAATAACCACTTAGAGAGGTGTGTTCAAGAATCAGTCTTGAAGGTATAGAAATTGATATAAATGGGGTATAATAAAACCAGGTTTCATCTTCAAATGGCATCAGTTAAACACATGGCAAGGATATTGCTGGGGGATTTTCAAGACTGAAAAGAATAATACACGTTTGCATCCAGGCTTCCAGAGATCTCCTGAGATTAGCCTATATTTGAAAGTCTGAATCACCTTGAAGAGATGCTGAGTTGCACTACACACCAGCATGAAAGAGAAGCTCAAGATGCAATAAGACCTTTACAGGTTGGAGGGAAAATGGGGTCATCTGATCAACAATCCTGCAAGAGTGGATTCTTTTGTGGTACCAGTGATGAGTGGAAAAATTGAGGTATTCAAGCCCTTTGGAACCTACATGGTTCCTTTCCAAGGTCCAAGTAGCAAATACTGGGCTGTAGGAGTCTTGATTGATATTTTCCTCCTATGCCTTATTTCTGACAACACAGCATCCCTACTCTGATGAACCGTTCCTTCCTACTGTGACACAGAATAAATGGTTTCAGTCTTAAGTTGCAGTTGCCTGGTAAAAAGCAAAGGGAATGTAATTATTACGTCTTAACTCTTCTCACTATATCAACCAGCACACCTACTACTTTTCTTTTTACCATGCACTATAGAACATTCAAATAGATATAAGACACCTACTTGGTTTTCAAGAAGATCAAATTAAAAGAGAAAAAAAAGATTAAAACATGAAAATCCAAAACATTAGATGAAATAAAATTCAGTCTATGGTAACCTAAATTACTGTAAAGCTCCCTCAGGTATCTGGGTACTAATAGAAGATAAGAATTGATATGACTCACTAAAGATATGAAAGACATAGATTAAAGACAAGGTGTCAAATAATTGCATAGAAACGCAGGGTAGATTAAGAAAATCATCATGCTGACAATGAACATGTCTTATTTTAAGATCAAGGAGGGAACAGGCTGCTGCAATGTCAAAAAGTAATTTGAAGTATTTGGAGGGCAGGAGTAGATAACTAATAGAAAATTATGAAGAGGAACAGACACTTTGATGTGATCTAGATCATTTGTAAATACTGAATAAAGCACAATTTCCTTCAAACAAATACATATTAATGTAATTCTAGGCTAATGTATGGCCATTGTTCAAGATTTTATCTTGCTAAAACAATTTTCCCTCCCCAATAGCTTCAGAAAAGGAATGTCTTTAGCAGTTATACTGTCTAGGATTGCCAGAAACTATTGATGTTATATTTTGTTAAGTTATTCTAGTTGTTTCTTTTTGTGATTAATTATCAAGAAAACATTTTCAAATTTACTACGTGTTTATTTTGAGATGGAGAAAAATCAAAAGTAAATTGGAATTTCTTCTTAATATAACTTTAAAAATTGACTTAAAAAAAACTGTGATTTTTTCCTTAAAGTCAATCTTCTCTAAAAAAACATGTTACAATTGTTGGTAAAGCATAAAAGTCTATATTTAAAGTTAATGTAGTTATTTCTAATTAATAAATATGCAAAGTGTTAAATAGTAAATCAAAGCTACAGTTATGTATTTCTTCATTGTGCAGTTAAAATTTCATCACTATATCAAACACATGCTGTGGGTCTGGAAGGCAAAACTTGGAAATGCAAGAGGTTGAAATATAATGATTAATTTTGTAGTCTAAAATCCTGAGAAACAAGAAGAATTTGAAGTTCTCAGTTTGGGGTCTCTCTACAACCTTCAAGGATATGGCCTGAATGACCTACTTTATCAGGTTCTACTTCCTAGACTTTCTACTTACTAATTTTAGTAGCATTCTATTCCTAGGTGACACATGAGCCTTGGGTTACATTCCAGAGAGTAACTAAGCCATCATTCCTGTATCAGTGAAAAAAATCTTAGTAAAGATGAACCAATATTATATAAGATGAAATTTCCAACATATCATCACCTCTAAAAACCAACTTTACGCTGGCCCAACCACCAGCCGGAAAGGCGGCTCCAGCCAGAAAGGCGGCTCGTACAGGCTGAGCTACTGAAACCTGGAACAGATCTTAGGAACTTCTGTTCCCACCCGGAGAGGACTTCAGGTCGCAGAGCAGAGCCTGGCCCAACCACCAGCCAGAAAGGCGGCTCCAGCCAGAGAGGCAGCTCGTACAGGCTGAGCACCTGGTGAGTGGGAGACCTAGGCTGCAGGGGAGCAGAGGGACCTCTGCGGAGTGCACACGAAAGGGCACCCCCTGCCCTGATCTGCCCTGTCCTCCCCGATCCAGTAACCGGGAACAGATCTTAGGAACTTCTGTTCCCACCCAGAGAGAACTTCAGGTCGCAGAGCAGAGCCTGGCCCAACCACCAGCCAGAAAGGGGGCTCCAGCCAGAAAGGCGGCTCGTACAGGCTGAGCTACTGAGACCTGGAACAGATCTTAGGAACTTCTGTTCCCACCCGGAGAGGACTTCAGGTCGCAGAGCAGAGCCTGGCCCAACCACCAGCCGGAAAGGCGGCTCCAGCCAGAGAGGCAGCTCGTACAGGCTGAGCACCTGGTGAGTGGGAGACCTAGGCTGCAGGGGAGCAGAGGGACCTCTGCGGAGTGCACACGAAAGGGCACCCCCTGCCCTGATCTGCCCTGTCCTCCCCGATCCAGTAACCGGGAACAGATCTTAGGAACTTCTGTTCCCACCCAGAGAGAACTTCAGGTCGCAGAGCAGAGCCTGGCCCAACCACCAGCCAGAAAGGGGGCTCCAGCCAGAAAGGCGGCTCGTACAGGCTGAGCTACTGAGACCTGGAACAGATCTTAGGAACTTCTGTTCCCACCCGGAGAGGACTTCAGGTCGCAGAGCAGAGCCTGGCCCAACCACCAGTCGGAAAGGCGGCTCCAGCCAGAAAGGCGGCTCGTACAGGCTGAGCTACTGAGACCTGGAACAGATCCTAGGAACTTCTGTTCCCACCCGGAGAGGACTTCAGGTCGCAGAGCAGAGCCTGGCCCAACCACCAGCTGGAAAGGCGGCTCCAGCCAGAAAGGCGGCTCGTACAGGCTGAGCAACTGGTGAGTGGGAGACCTAGGCTGCGGGGGAGCAGAGGGATCTCTGCGGAGTGCACACGGAAAGGGCACCCCCTGCCCTGACCTGCCCTGTCCTCCCCGATCCAGTAACCGGGAACAGATCTTAGGAACTTCTGTTCCCACCCGGAGACGACTTCAGGTCGCAGAGCAGAGCCTGGCCCAACCACCAGCCGGAAAGGCGGCTCGTACAGGCTGAGCTACTGTGACCAGGAACAAATCTTAGGAACATCTGTTCCCACCCGGAGGTGACTTCAGTATGCAGAGCAGAGCCTGGCCCAGCTGCCACCCGGAACCTGGGCTGCTGGGGAATAGAGAGATCTCTGAGGAGTGCACACGGAAAGTGTACCAGGGACACAGACCAGATACAAGGGAAAGGCAAGAACATATCACTGACAACAAAATGGCAAGAGGAAAGAGAAAGAGTAAATCCCAAGGAAACCAAGACAATCTAGCAACACCAGAACCCAGCTCTCCGATAGTAGCAAACATAGGAATTCCAAACACTCCAGAGAAAGAAGACACAGACCTGAAAACATGCCTCAAGACGCTGATAGAGTTACTTAAACAAGAAAGGGAGGAAAAGCAAAAAGATTCAGAAGCTTTTAAAGAAGAAACAAGAAAAACACTCAAAGAACTCAAAGAACGAGACGAAAACAGAACCAAGGAAATAAAGGAATGGAAGAGGGAAATTAAAACAGAAATTGACACAATAAAAAAAGCGCTAAAAGAGATAACCCTAGAGTCAGAACACCAAAAAAAGAAATCAGGAGTCACAGAAGCAAGCATTTCCCACAGATAACAAGAGATCGAGGAGAGAATCTCGGGGGCAGAAGACAACATTGCAAACATAGAAAAAACAGCCAGAGAAGATGCAAAAAACAAAAAGCTCCTAACCCAAAATGTCCAGGAAATACAAGACACAATGAGAAGACCGAACCTAAGGATAATAGGAATAGAAGAGGGAGAAGAGTATCAACTAAGAGGCACAGTAAATATCTTCAACAAAATCATAGAAGAAAACTTCCCTACCCTCAAGAATGAGATGACCACGAGCATAAAAGAAGCCTTCAGAACTCCAAATAGGTTGGACCAGAAAAGAAATACCTCCCGACACATAATAGTAAAAACATCAAGTGCCCAAAGTAAAGAAAGAATACTAAAAGCAGTAAGGGAAAAAGGTCAGGTAACTTATAAAGGCAGACGAATCAGACTCACACCCGATTTCTCAGCAGAGACTATGAAAGCTAGAAGAGCCTGGACAGACATCATGCACTCCTTAAGAGAGCACAAGTGACAGCCCAAGCTGCTATACCCAGCAAAACTATCAATCACCATTGATGGAGAGACAAAGATATTTCAAGACAAATCAAAATTCACACAATATATGACCACAACCCCAGCACTACAACGAATTACAGGTGGAAAACTCAATACAAGGAGGGAAAATACAGCCTAGTAAAAACAAGAAAACTCCTAAACAAGAAAACTAAAAAAAGAAAAAAAACACGGACACAACTCAACCCAAAAAAGCAAAAATGGCAGGATACAGAAACAATTATTCCTTGATATCTATTAACATAAATGGGCTCAACTCCCCAATAAAGAGACACAGACTATCAGACTGGATACATAAACAAAATCCAGCCTTTTGCTGCATACAGGAAACTCATCTCAGAGACAGAGACAGACACTATCTCACAGTAAAAGGCTGGGAAAAAAACTTCCAAGCAAATAGCTCCAAGAAGAAAACTGGAGTGGCTATTCTAATATCGAATAAAGTAAATTTCCAACCAAAAGTTATCAAAAAAGATAAAGAAGGACACTTTTTACTCATTACCGGGGAAATCTGTCAGGAGGAATTCTCAATCCTTAACATATATGCTCCAAATAAAAAATCACCCACATTCATAAAAGAAACTCTACTAAAGCTCAAAAAATACATTTCACCCCACACAATAATAGTGGGAGACTTTAACACCCCACTCTCACCAATGGACAGATCAGGGAGACAAAAACTGAACAAGGACACTGCAAAACTAGCAGAGACTTTGAACCAACTAGAATTAATAGATATATACACAACATACTATCCTAAAGTAAAAGGATACACCTTCTTCTCACCACCCCATGGCACCTTCTCGAAAACTGACCACATAATTGGACACAGAACGAGCCTTCATCGATATAAGAAGATTGAAATACTCCCATGCATCCTCTCAGATCACCATGGTCTACGGCTGGTCTTTAACAACAACAAAGAGAACAAAATGCCCACATACACATGGAAACTAAACAACACTCTGCTAAAGGATAGCAGGGTCAAAGAAGAAATAAAGAAAGAAATTAAGGATTTTCTAGAATTCAAGGAAAACGAAAACACAACATACCCAAACCTATGGGATGCAATGAAAGCAGTATTGAGAGGAAAACTCATTGCTCTAAGTGCTTCCAAGAAGAAACTGGAGAGAGCTCACATAAGCAACCTGACAGCACAGCTAAAGCCCTAGAACAAAAGGAAGCAGATTTACCCAAAAAGAGTAGACGGCAAGAAATAATCAAAATTAGGGCAGAAATAGACCAAATAGAAACAAAAAAAACCATTGAAAAAATCAACAAAACAAAGAGTTGGTTCTTTGAGAAAATCAACAAGATTGATAAACCCCTAGCCAGACTAAATAAAGGGCAAAGAGAGAGTATCCAAATTAACAAAATCAGAAAGGAAAGTGGTGACATAACAACTGAAACTAAGGAAATTCAAGAAATCATCAGATCCTACTACAAAAACTTATACTCCACAAAGTTGGAAAATCTGGAGGAAATGGACGAATTCCTAGACAGATACAAGGTCCCAAAGTTGAACCAGGACCAAGTAAACCATCTAAGTAACCCTATAACACCTAAAGAAATAGAAGAAGTCATCAAAAGCCTCCCAACCAAAAAAAGCCCAGGTCCAGACGGGTTCAGTGCAGAATTTTATCAGACATTTATTGGGGATATAACACCAATATTCACCAAGCTATTCCAAAAGATAGAATCAGATGGAATATTACCCAACTCATTTTTTGAGGCTACAATAACCCTCGTACCTAAGCCACACAAAGACCCTACAAGGAAAGAAAACTTCAGACTAATCTCACTTATGAACATTGATGCAAAAATACTCAACAAAATCCTTGCAAACCGAATCCAAGAACACATCAAAACCATCATTCATCATGACCAAGTAGTCTTCATCCCTGGGATGCAGGGATGGTTTAACATAAGGAAATCCATCAATGTAATCCACCATATAAACAAACTTAAAGACCAAAATCACATGGTCATCTCACTAGAAGCTGAGAAAGCATTCGACAAAATCCAACACCCCTTCATGTTAAAAGTCCTGGAAAGAACAGGAATCCAAGGCCCATATTTAAACATAATAAAAGCAATATACAGCAAACCAACAGCCAACATCAAACTTAATGGCGAGAAACTTGAAGCAATCCCACTAAAATCAGGGACTCGACAAGGCTGCACACTCTCTCCCTACCTATTCAACATAGTACTGGAAGTCCTGGCTGGAGCAATTAGACAGCAAAAGGAGATCAAGGGGATACAAATCGGAAAGGAAGAGATAAAAACATCACTCTTTGCCGATGACATGATAGTGTACTTGAGTGACCCTAAAAATTCCACCAGAGAACTCCTACAGCTGATAAACAAGTTCAGCAAAGTGGCCGGATACAAAATTAACTCAAACAAATCAGTAGCATTCCTGTACTCAAAAAACAAACATGTGGAGAAAGAAATTGGGGAAAAGGTACCCTTCACAATAGTTACAAAAGCTATGAAATACCTTGGTGTGACTCTAACAAAGGAAGTGAAGGACCTGTATGACAAGAACTTCAAACCTCTGAAGAAAGAAATTGAGGAGGATCTCAGAAAATGGAAAGATCTCCCATGCTCATGGATTGGAAAGATCAACATCTTAAAAATGGCCATCCTACCAAAAGCAATCTACAGATTCAATGCAATCCCCATCAAAATTCCAACCCAGTTCTTCATGGAATTGGAAAGATCAATGTGCAATTTCATCTGGAATAACAAAAGACCTAGAATAGCGAAATCCATCCTCAACAACAAAAAAACCTCAGCGGGAATCACTATCCCTGACCTCAAGCTATATTACAAGGCAATTGTGCTGAAAACTGCATGGTACTGGTACAGAAATAGGCAAGTGGATCAATGGAATAGAATAGAAGATTCAGAAATGAGCCCTCATGTATATGGTCACCTGATTTTTGACAAAGGAGCAGTAAACATTCAATGGAAAAAGGACAGCCTATTCAACAAATGGTGCTGGTCCAACTGGCACTCAACATGCAAAAGAATGAAAATAGACCCGTTCTTATCTCCTTGTACAAAGCTCAAGTGTAAGTGGATTAAAGATCTCCACATTAAACCTGATACACTGGAATTATTAGATGAGAAAGTAGGGAAAACCTTAGAACACATAGGCACAGGAGAAAATTTCCTAAACAAAACACCAATGGCTCAAGCTCTAAGGTCAAAGATTAACAAATGGGACTTAATGAGATTGCAAAGTTTCTGTAAGGCTAAGGACATCGTCAAGAAAACAAAACGGCAACCAACAGAATGGGAAAAGATCTTTACCAACACCACATCAGATAGAGGCCTAATATCTAAGGTGTACAAGGAACTCAAAAAGCTCGACACCAGAGAATCAAATAACCCTATTAAAAAATGGGGTACAGAGCTAAACAAATCTTTTTCAGTTGAGGAACTCCGAATGGCCGAAAAACATCTGAGGAAGTGCTCGACATCCTTAGCCATCAGGGAAATGCAAATCAAAACAACCCTAAGATTCCACCTCACTCCAGTCAGATTGGCCAAGATCCAAAACTCAGATGACAGCAGATGCTGGCGAGGCTGCGGAGAAATAGGAACACTTCTCCACTGTTGGTGGGGTTGCAAGCTAATACAACCACTCTGGAAATCGGTCTGGCGATACCTCAGAAAATTGGATATAGTACTACCTGAAGACCCAGCTATTCCACTTCTGGGCATATACCCCAGAGACACTTTAATACACAACAAAGATATATGCACCACAATGTTCATAGCGGCTCTATTTATAATAGCCAGAAGCTGGAAGGAACCCAGATGTCCTTCAGAAGACGAATGGATACAAAAATTGTGGTACATATACACAATGGAATACTACTCAGCCACCAGAAACAATGACTTAACCAAATTCTTAAGAAAATGGCTGCATCTAGAGAAGATCATCCTGAGTGAGATAACCCAGTCACAAAAGATCAGACATAATATGCAGTCACTGATAGTGGGATGCTAACCCCAGAGGCTTGCACTCCCCCAGAAACAACTCACAGACTGTATGAAGTCCAAGAAATAAAGAAAACAAAAACTATACATATATTCACAAAACAAGAAGACTTTGACTATTTCCATGTTGCGTTTTGTTTTGCATGTACTTTACGCTTATTGCAACTAGTACGTTTTCAATGCATACTGTCAAGCCCTTGAAAAAAATCAAGTACCGACTAAAAAACATATTCACATGGTTTTATGTAAAATTTATTTTAATGTCTGAAAAAACAGTACTGACAAAAATGTATAATTTTAAGCAAAAAATGTTTAAAATCTTTACATCTATCTTTGTTTTGAAAAATAAAATCGTTAAAAAAAAAAAAAAACAACTTTACTGATTTCCAATGCTAATAAATAGCTTTTATATAAAATAGATTACTGTCTAGTAGGCCTTCAAGTTATGACTTAGTTAAACTGAAAGAACTGGGGATTGAGTGAACAAAGATACAATATAAAATTTGAATTTAAGATAATCTATCCTTCTGCTGGCAGGATGAGATTCCAAGTCTGAAGATCCACCTTCAATTCCTGGGTCTTACATGATAAAAGGGAAGAACTGTTTCCTGCAAGTAATGTGTGACCTCTGCATTTGCCATGGCACATACATAAAAATGAGACAATGGCAGATGGTATTACAATCATTAATGAAAACATTTGAAAAAAATATATAAACACTGGAAAGAAAACCTCAAGATAAATTGCTGAATGTTTAAATTGGAATCCACCATATTACTTGGACAAACAGAAGAGAACGGCTTGCTAGAAGCTTTAGAATGACGTAACCACCTCAAATTTTTAAAAGCTACTATGTCAGAGGATTGCAGAAGTCTAAGTTTTATTAGCTATCCTCGGCATTGTTGTTCAGCAGTATCATCTCAGGTTGTGTAAGGATGGTCCTCACGAATTTCTATTTTAAACAAGTCCCCCCAAGATAAATCCTTGTCTTTTGTACCAGAGAAAGGACACTATTTGAATACTATCTTTTGTAATCTACTGCGCACTAGATAAGGCTGTCTGATTGATCATGGAACATCAAATTCAGATTAAATAACATTTTCAGACAAAGGAGTTTGGATGTGTATGGAAACTGTCCATCATATTATAAAAATAATACAACTACTAATAAGTCCCAGAATGTCATGTAGAGGACAAAGTAATATCCAGAAATTGATGGACTCAAATTTTGTACGACGTATGCTTTATTACATTTCTTCCAGCTTTATAGATACAGATTCAGAGGGAATAAAGTGAAACTCAATGATTGGCATGAAACTCAGTGATTCTCCCCTAACACAGGGCCTGGAAAGTTTTAGAGGAACTTATACTATATACAAATTACAATTGCTTCTAAGATCCCAAAGAAGAATATTCTCAATGAAAAAAGTTTCACAAATCACATCTGGCTCTTTACTTTGTGAACTTAGTAATTGTCCTTAAATAAAGACATATCCTGAAGGATATCAGCATGAGTATGTGAAAAGGTATACATATACACACACATAATACTTTTGTATATTAATATGTAATACATATTACACAAAATAAACATATATAATATATACATAGAAATAAGTATTGTATGCATAAACATAATACATAGTTCATACAAATATTACAATTATTACTATGTAAATATATATGTTTATACAAATAAGAATCAAATGGAAGAATAAATATAGAAATAAAAAGATGGCCCAGTGATTAAGAATATATATTTATGCAGGTCGCAGAGCAGAGCTTGGCCCAACCACCAGCCGGAAAGGAGGTTCCAGCCAGAAAGGCAGCTCGTACAGGCTGAGCAACTGGTGAGTGGGAGACCTAGGCTGCGGGGGAGCAGAGGGATCTCTGCGGAGTGCACACGGAAAGGGCACCCCCTGCCCTGACCTGCCCTGTCCTCCCCGATCCAGTAACCGGGAACAGATCTTAGGAACTTCTGTTCCCACCCGGAGATGACTTCAGGTCGCAGAGCAGAGCCTGGCCCAACCACCAGCCGGAAAGGCGGCTCGTACAGGCTGAGCTACTGTGACCAGGAACAAATCTTAGGAACATCTGTTCCCACCCGGAGGTGACTTCAGTATGCAGAGCAGAGCCTGGCCCAGCTGCCACCCGGAACCTGGGCTGCTGGGGAATAGAGAGATCTCTGAGGAGTGCACACGGAAAGTGTACCAGGGACACAGACCAGATACAAGGGAAAGGCAAGAACATATCACTGACAACAAAATGGCAAGAGGAAAGAGAAAGAGTAAATCCCAAGGAAACCAAGACAATCTAGCAACACCAGAACCCAGCTCTCCGATAGTAGCAAACATAGGAATTCCAAACACTCCAGAGAAAGAAGACACAGACCTGAAAACATGCCTCAAGACGCTGATAGAGTTACTTAAACAAGAAAGGGAGGAAAAGCAAAAAGATTCAGAAGCTTTTAAAGAAGAAACAAGAAAAACACTCAAAGAACTCAAAGAACGAGACGAAAACAGAACCAAGGAAATAAAGGAATGGAAGAGGGAAATTAAAACAGAAATTGACACAATAAAAAAAGCGCTAAAAGAGATAACCCTAGAGTCAGAACACCAAAAAAAGAAATCAGGAGTCACAGAAGGAAGCATTTCCAACAGATTACAAGAGATCGAGGAGAGAATCTCGGGGGCAGAAGACAACATTGCAAACATAGACAAAACAGCAAGAGAAGATGCAAAAAACAAAATGCTCCTAACCCAAAATGTCCAGGAAATACAAGACACAATGAGAAGACCGAACCTAAGGATAATAGGAATAGAAGAGGGAGAAGAGTATCAACTAAGAGGCACAGTAAATATCTTCAACAAAATCATAGAAGAAAACTTCCCTACCCTCAAGAATGAGATGACCACGAGCATAAAAGAAGCCTTCAGAACTCCAAATAGGTTGGACCAGAAAAGAAATACCTCCCGACACATAATAGTAAAAACATCAAGTGCCCAAATAAAGAAAGAATACTAAAAGCAGTAAGGGGAAAAGGTCAGGTAACTTATAAAG
Source organism: Micromys minutus (assembly GCF_963924665.1). Taxonomy (NCBI): domain Eukaryota; kingdom Metazoa; phylum Chordata; class Mammalia; order Rodentia; family Muridae; genus Micromys; species Micromys minutus. The sequence continues at coordinate 19,579,118 of NC_137974.1, read as the reverse complement.
GCAGACCAATCAGACTCACACCCGATTTCTCAGCAGAGACTATGAAAGCTAGAAGAGCCTGGACAGACATCATGCACTCCTAAAGAGAGCACAAGTGCCAGCCCAAGCTGCTATACCCAGCAAAACTATCAATCACCATCGATGGAGAGACAAAGATATTTCAAGACAAATCAAAATTCACACAATATATGACCACAAACCCAGCACTACAACGAATTACAGGTGGAAAACCCAATACAAGGAGGGAAAATACAGCCTAGTAAAAACAAGAAAACTCCTAAACAAGAAAACTAAAAAAAGAAAAAAAACACGGACACAACTCAACCCAAAAAAGCAAAAATGGCAGGATACAGAAACAATTATTCCTTGATATCTATTAACATAAATGGGCTCAACTCCCCAATAAAGAGACACAGACTATCAGACTGGATACATAAACAAAATCCAGCCTTTTGCTGCATACAGGAAACTCATCTCAGAGACAGAGACAGACACTATCTCATAGTAAAAGGCTGGGAAAAAAACTTCCAAGCAAACAGCTCCAAGAAGCAAGCTGGAGTGGCTATTCTAATATCGAATAAAGTAAATTTCCAACCAAAAGTTATCAAAAAGGATAAAGAAGGACACTTTTTACTCATTACCGGGGAAATCTGTCAGGAGGAACTCTCAATCCTTAACATATATGCTCCAAATAAAAAATCACCCACATTCATAAAAGAAACTCTACTAAAGCTCAAAAAATACATTTCACCCCACACAATAATAGTGGGAGACTTTAACACCCCACTCTCACCAATGGACAGATCAGGGAAACAAAAACTGAACAAGGACACTGCAAAACTAGCAGAGACTATGAACCAACTAGAATTAATAGATATATACAGAACATACTATCCTAAAGTAAAAGAATACACCTTCTTCTCACCACCCCATGGCACCTTCTCGAAAATTGACCACATAATTGGACACAGAACGAGCCTTCATCGATATAAGAAGATTGAAATACTCCCATGCACCCTCTCAGATCACCATGGTCTACGGCTGGTCTTTAACAACAACAAAGACAACAAAATGCCCACATACACATGGAAACTAAACAACACTCTGCGAAAGGATAGCAGGGTCAAAGAAGAAATAAAGAAAGAAATTAAGGATTTTCTAGAATTCAACGAAAACGAAAACACAACATACCCAAACCTATGGGATGCAATGAAAGCAGTATTGAGAGGAAAACTCATTGCCCTAAGTACTTCCAAGAAGAAACTGGAGAGAGCTCACATCAGCAACCTGACAGCACAGCTAAAAGCCCTAGAACAAAAGGAAGCAGATTTACCCAAAAAGAGTAGACGGCAAGAAATAATCAAAATTAGGGCAGAAATAGACCAAATAGAAACAAAAAAAACCATTGAAAAAATCAACAAAACAAAGAGTTGGTTCTTTGAGAAAATCAACAAGATTGATAAACCCCTAGCCAGACTAACTAAAGGGCAAAGAGAGAGTATCCAAATTAACAAAATCAGAAAGGATAGTGGTGACATAACAACTGAAACTAAGGAAATTCAAGAAATCATCAGATCCTACTACAAAAACTTATACTCCACAAAATTGGAAAATCTGGAGGAAATGGACGAATTCCTAGACAGATACAAGGTCCCAAAGTTGAACCAGGACCAAGTAAACCATCTAAATAACCCTATAACACCTAAAGAAATAGAAGAAGTCATCAAAAGCCTCCCAACCAAAAAAAGCCCAGTTCCAGACGGGTTCAGTGCAGAATTTTATCAGACATTTATTGGGGATATAACACCAATATTCACCAAGCTATTCCTAAAGATAGAATCAGATGGAATATTACCCAACTCATTTTTTGAGGCTACAATAACCCTCGTACCTAAGCCACACAAAGACCCTACAAAGAAAGAGAACTTCAGACCAATCTCACTTATGAACATTGATGCAAAAATACTCAACAAAATCCTTGCAAACCGAATCCAAGAACACATCAAAACCATCATTCATCATGACCAAGTAGGCTTCATCCCTGGGATGCAGGGATGGTTTTACATAAGGAAATCCATCAATGTAATCCACCATATGAACAAACTTAAAGACCAAAATCACATGGTCATCTCACTAGACGCTGAGAAAGCATTCGACAAAATCCAACACCCCTTCATGTTAAAAGTCCTGGAAAGAACAGGAATCCAAGGCCCATATTTAAACATAATAAAAGCAATATACAGCAAACCAACAGCCAACATCAAACTTAATGGCGAGAAACTTGAAGCAATCCCACTAAAATCAGGGACTCGACAAGGCTGCCCACTCTCTCCCTACCTATTCAACATAGTACTGGAAGTCCTGGCTGGAGCAATTAGACAGCAAAAGGAGATCAAGGGGATACAAATCGGAAAGGAAGAGATAAAAAAATCACTCTTTGCCGATGACATGATAGTGTACTTGAGTGACCCCAAAAATTCCATCAGAGAACTCCTACAGCTGATAAACAAGTTCAGCAAAGTGGCCGGATACAAAATTAACTCAAACAAATCAGTAGCATTCCTATACTCAAAAAACAAACATGTGGAGAAAGAAATTGGGGAAAAGGTACCCTTCACAATAGTTACAAAAGCTATGAAATACCTTGGTGTGACTCTAACAAAGGAAGTGAAGGACCTGTATGACAAGAACTTCAAACCTCTGAAGAAAGAAATTGAGGAGGATCTCAGAAAATGGAAAGATCTCCCATGCTCATGGATTGGAAAGATCAACATCTTAAAAATGGCCATCCTACCAAAAGCAATCTACAGATTCAATGCAATCCCCATCAAAATTCCAACCCAGTTCTTCATGGAATTGGAAAGATCAATGTGCAATTTCATCTGGAATAACAAAAGACCTAGAATAGCGAAATCCATCCTCAACAACAAAAAAACCTCAGCGGGAATCACTATCCCTGACCTCAAGCTATATTACAAGGCAATTGTGCTGAAAACTGCATGGTACTGGTACAGAAATAGGCAAGTGGATCAATGGAATAGAATAGAAGATTCAGAAATGAGCCCTCATGTATATGGTCACCTGATTTTTGACAAAGGAGCAATAAACATTCAATGGAAAAAGGACAGCCTATTCAACAAATGGTGCTGGTCCAACTGGCACTCAACATGCAAAAGAATGAAAATAGACCCGTTCTTATCTCCGTGTACAAAGCTCAAGTATAAGTGGATTAAAGATCTCCACATTAAACCTGATACACTAGAATTATTAGATGAGAAAGTAGGGAAAACCTTAGAAGACATAGGCACAGGAGAAAATTTCCTGAACAAAACACCAATGGCTCAAGCTCTAAGGTCAAAGATTAACAAATGGGACTTAATGAGATTGCAAAGTTTCTGTAAGGCTAAGGACATCGTCAAGAAAACAAAACGGCAACCAACAGAATGGGAAAAGATCTTTACCAACACCACATCAGATGGAGGCCTAATATCTAAGGTGTACAAGGAACTCAAAAAGCTCGACACCAGAGAATCAAATAACCCTATTAAAAAATGGGGTACAGAGCTAAACAAATCTTTTTCAGTTGAGGAACTCCGAATGGCCGAAAAACATCTGAGGAAGTGCTCGACATCCTTAGCCATCAGGGAAATGCAAATCAAAACAACCCTAAGATTCCACCTCACTCCAGTCAGATTGGCCAAGATCCAAAACTCAGATGACAGCAGATGCTGGCGAGGCTGTGGAGAAATAGGAACACTTCTCCATTGTTGGTGGGGTTGCAAGCTAATACAACCACTCTGGAAATCGGTCTGGCGATACCTCAGAAAATTGGATATAGTACTACCTGAAGACCCAGCTATTCCACTTCTGGGCATATACCCCAGAGACACTTTAATACACAACAAAGATATATGCACCACAATGTTCATAGCGGCTCTATTTATAATAGCCAGAAGCTGGAAGGAACCCAGATGTCCTTCAGAAGACGAATGGATACAAAAATTGTGGTACATATACACAATGGAATACTACTCAGCCACCAGAAACAATGACTTAACCAAATTCTTAAGAAAATGGCTGCATCTAGAGAAGATCATCCTGAGTGAGATAACCCAGTCACAAAAGATCAGACATAATATGCAGTCACTGATAGTGGGATGCTAACCCCAGAGGCTTGCACTCCCCCAGAAACAACTCACAGACTGTATGAAGTCCAAGAAATAAAGAAAACAAAAACTATACATATATTCACAAAACAAGAAGACTTTGACTATTTCCATGTTGCGTTTTGTTTTGCATGTACTTTACGCTTATTGCAACTAGTACGTTTTCAATGCATACTGTCAAGCCCTTGAAAAAAATCAAGTACCGACTAAAAAACATATTCACATGGTTTTATGTAAAATTTATTTTAATGTCTGAAAAAACAGTACTGACAAAAATGTATAATTTTAAGCAAAAAATGTTTAAAATCTTTACATCTATCTTTGTTTTGAAAAATAAAATCGTTTAAAAAAAAAAAAGAGCTGAATGTCTTTTATAAACCTAATGTGTACTACATTTTATGAATAATGTTCTTTTATCTTAGTACTTCCTAGTACCAAGACTGGAACATATATTTTGTATATACTTCTGGAATGAATAAATGTGTAAATGAATAACTTAAAAAAAAAAAAAGAATATATATTTATGAGGGACACAGGCCTGGTGAGAAGGCAGAATGAGAAGTCGGGGAGCAGAGAGATCTCTGCTGAACCAGTTGAAAGTGTGCCCTTTCCCCCCTCACTTGGTTCAGGGAACCAGGAAACCTGCATTGGACTGTCTCTTTCCAGTTGGTGCCCTTGGGTGCAGAAAATGCCCTCAGGACATCTTCCACCTGGAAAAGCAGAGATCAAGGGACACAGGCCTAGTGAGACGGTGCTCCGAGTACCCAAGTAGCCGGGAAACAGAGAGATCTGTGCCGACATTGTGGAAGTGTACCCCCCCTCCCTTTGGTTCAGGGAAGCAGGAACCCTGCTTTTGAATGTCTGTTATCAGTTGGGAGCTCGTGCATACAGAACAGATGCTTAGTCCTTCTGCCACCAGGAACATGCAGAGATCCAGGGACACAGGCCAGGTACAAGGGAAAGGAGAGAACCAATCACTGACAACAATACCACGTATAAACATAGACAACAAAATGGCAAGAGAAAAGCAAAAGTACTTACCCCAGGGAAACCAGGACATCCTGGCAACACCAAAACCCAGCTCTCTAATCACAGCAAACAGAAGAATGCCAAACACTCCAGAAAAAAACGACTCAGACGAAAAATTTTACATTAAGATGATGATAGAGATCCTTAAACAAGAACGGGAGTAAAAGCATAAAGAAATAGATGCTTTAAAGAAGAAACAGGAAAAACACTCAAAGAACTCAAAGAACTAGAGGAAAACAGAACCAAAGAGATGAAGGAATGGAAGAAGGAATTTAAAATGGAAATGGCCACAATAAAGAAAACTCTAAAATCCTAGTGGTAGAACTAGAGACAATCCTAGAGGTAGAAAACCTAAAAAAGAAATCAGGAGTCACAGATGCAAGCATTTCCAACAGACTACAAGAGAGGAAAGAGAGAATCTCAGGGGCCGAAGACAACATTGAAAACCTAGACAAAATAGTCAGAGAAGATGCAAAAACCAAAAAGCTCCTAAGCCAAAATGTCCAGGAGATCCACAACATAATGAGAAGAACAAACGTAAGGATAATATGAATAGAAGAGGGCAAAGAATATCAACTAAGAGGCACGGAAAATAAATATCTTCAACAAAATCTTAGAAGAAAAATTCCCTACCCTTAAGAGAGAGATGACCATGAGCTTAAAACAAGCCTACAGAACTCCAAATAGGTTGGACCACAAAAGAAATTCCAACCAACACATAATAGTCAAAACGCCAAGTGCCCAAAGCAAAGAAAGAATACTAAAAGCAGTAAGGGAAAAAGGTCATGTAACATAAAGACAGACTAATCAGAATCACACCTCATATCTCAACAGCAACTATGAAAGCTAGAAGAGCCTGGACAGACATCATGCAGACCCTAAGAGAGCACGAGTGTCAGCCCAAGATGCTATACCCAGCAAAACTCTCAATCACAATAGATGGAGAGACTAAGATATTTCAAGACAAAACTAAATTTACATAATATCTGACCACAAACCTAGCATTACAATGAATTATAGGTGGAAAACCCAATACATTGAGGAAAACTATATCCTAGTAAAAACAAGAAAACTCCTAAGCAAGAAAACCAAAAGAAGAAAGACATACAGGCACAACTCAACCTCTAAAAGCAAAAATAGCAGGAAACAGCAACCACTATACCTGAATATCTGTTAGCATAAATTGACTAAATTCCCCAATAAAAAGATATGGGCTACCAGACTGGATACATAAACAAAACCCAGCATTTTTCTGCATACAAGTAACTCATCTCAGAGACAAAGACAGACACTATCTCAGAATAAAAGGTTGGGACAAAAACTTCCAAGCAAACAGCCCCAAGCAGCAAGCCTGAGTGGCCATATCAAATAAAGTAGATTTTTAAGCAAAAGTTATCAAAAATATAAGGAAGATCACTTTTTACTAATTACAGGGAAAATTTGTCAGGAGGAACTCTCAAACCTTAACATATATGCTCCAAATACAAAAGCACCACTATTCATAAAAGAATCCCTACTAAAGCTCAAAAAGTATATTGCACCCCACACAATAATAGTGGGAGACCTCAATACCCCACTCTCACCAATGGACAGATCATGGACACAGAAACTGAACAAGGACACTGGAAAACTAGCAGAGACTATGAACCAACTGGAATTAAAAGATATCTATAGAACATATCACCCTAAAGAAAAGAATACATCTTCTTCTCAACACCTCAGGGCACCTTATCAAAAATTGACCACATAAGTAGTCACAAGTGGAGCCTCAATAGATAAAATAAGATTGAATTACTCCCATACATCCTTTCAGATTACCATGGTCTATGGCTGGTCTTTAATAATAACAAAGACAACAAAAAACACATATATACATAGAAACTAAACAGTGCTCCATTAAACCATAGCAGGGTCAAAGAAGAAATAAAGAAAGAAAGTAAGGATTTTCTAGAATTCAATGAAAAAGAAAACACAACATACCCAAACCAATGGAATGCAATGAAAGCAGTACCAAGAAGAAAACTCATAGCTCTGAGTCCTTGCAAATAGAAGCTGGAGAGAGCATGCACTAGCAACTTGACAGCACAGTTGAAAGCCCTAGAACAAAAGAAAGCAGGTACACCCAAGAGGAGTAGACAGCAAGAAATAATCAAACTAGAGCAAAAATAAACCAAATAGAAACAAAAAGAAGCATTCAAAGAATCAACTAAACCAAGATCTGGTTCTTTGAGAAAATTAACAAGATTGATAAACCCTTAGCCAGACTAACTGGAGGGCAAGAGAGAGTATCCAAATTAACAAATTCAGAAATGAAAGTGCAGATATAATTACTGAAACTGAGGATATTTAAGAAATCATCAGATCCTACTTTACAAAACTTATAATCAACAATGCTGGAAAATATTGAAGACATGGAAGAAATCCTAGACAGACACCAAAAACTAAAGTTAAACCAGGACCAGATAAACAATCTAAATAATTCACAACACCTAAAGAAATGGAAGCAGTTATCAAAAGCCTCCCAAACAAAAAAAGCCCAGGTCCAGATGGGTTCAGTGCAGAATTTTATCAGACAATTATTGACGGCCTAACACCAATACTCTCCAAACTATTCCACAAAATAATATCGGATGGAACACTACCTAAGTCTTTTTTTGAGGCAACAATAACCCTCATTACTAAACGAAACAAAGATCCTAAAAGGAAAGAGAACTTCAGACTAATCTCACTTATGAAGATTGATGGAAAAATACTCAACAAAATTCTTGCACACTGAATCCAAGAACACATCAAACAATCATTCACCATGAACAAGTAGGCTTCCTGCCTGGGATGCAGGGATGGTTTAATATACAAAAATCCATTAATGTAATCCACCATATAAACAAACTCAAAGAAAAAATTCATATAGTCATCTAACTAGAAGCTGAGAAAGAATTTGACAAAATTCAATACCCCTTCTTGTTAAAATCTTGGAAAGAACAGGATTCCAAGGCCCATACATATACATAATAAAAGCAATATACAGAAAAACCAACAGTCAACATAAAACTTAATGGTGGGAAACTTGAAGCAATCCAACTAAATTCATGGACTCAACAAGGCTGTCCACTCTTCCCCTACCTATTCAACATAGTACTGGATGTCCTGGCTGGAGCAATTAGACAGCAAAAGGAAATCAAAGGGTTACAGATTGGAAAGGAAGAAGTAAAAACATCACTCTTTGCAGATGACATGATAGTGTACTTAAGGGACCCCACAAATTCCACCAGAAAACTCCTATAGCTGATAAACAATTTCAGCAAAGTGGCTGGATACAAAATTAACTCAAAGAAATCAGTAGCCTTCCTGTTCTGAAAGGACAAACGTGGAGAAAGAAATTAGGGAAAAGATACCCTTCACAATCGTCACTAAAAATATGAAAAACTTTGGTGTGACTCAAACTAAGCAAATGAAGTTCCTGTATTACAAGAATTTCAAACCTCTAAAGAAGGATATTGAGGAAGTTCTCAGAAAATGGAAAGATCTCCCATGCTCATGGATTGGAAGAATCAACATTATCAAAATGACCATCCTCCCAAAAGCAATCTACAGATTCAATGCAATCCCCATCAAAATACCATCCCAGTTCTTCAGAGAGTTAAAAAGAGCAATGTGCAATTTCATCTGGAATAACAAAAGACCTAGAATAGCAAAATCCATCCTCAACAACAAGAATACATCTGGGAATCACTATCCCTGAACTCAAGCTATATTACAAGGGAATTGTACTAAAAACTGAATGGTACTGGTACATAAATAGGCACATGGATCAACAGAATAGACTAAAAGATCCAGAAATGTGCACTCACATATTTGGTCACCTCATATTTGACAAAGAAGCTGTAAACATTCACTGGAAAAAGGACAGCCTATTCAACAAATGGTGTTGTTCCAACTGGCACTCAGCATGCAGAAGAATGAAAATAGACCCTTACATATCTCCTTGTAAAAAGCTCAAGTGTAAGTGAATCAAAGATCTCCACAGTAAACCAGATATACTTCAACTATTAGATGAGAAAGTAGGGAAAACCTTAGAACACATAAGCACAGGAGAAAATTTTCTGAACAAAACACCAATGGCTCAAGCTTTAAGGTCAAAGATTAACAAATGGGACTTAATGAGATTGCAAAGTTTCTGTAAGGCTAAGACATTGTCAAAAAAACAAAACAGCAGCCAACAGAATAGGAAAAGATCTTTACCAACTCTACATCAGATAGAGGCCTAATATCCAAGGTATACAATGAACTCAAAAAACTAGACACCAGAGAATCAAACAACTGTATTAAAAATGGGTTATAGAGCTAAACAAAATGTTCTCAATTGAGAAATATAGAATGGCTGACAAGGATCTAAGGAAGTGCTGGACATCATTAGCCATCAGAGAAATGCAAATGAAATCAACCCTGAGATTCTATCTCGAACCAGTAAGAGCAGCCAAGATCAAAAATTCAGATGACAGCAGATGCTGACAAGGATGTGGAGAAAGAGGAACACTTCTCCACTCTTGGTGGGGTTATAAACTGGTACAACCACTCTGGAAATCAGTCTGGCGATGCCTCAGAAATTTGGACATAATACTACCTGAAGACCCAGTTATTCCACTTCTGGGCGTATACCCCAGAGAAGCTCCAACATAGAACAAAGATACATGCACCACAATGTTCATAGTAGCCTTATTTATAATAGCCAGAAGCTGGAAAGAACTCAGATGTTCTTCAGTAGATGAATGGATATAAAAATTTTGGTACATTTACTAAATAGAGTACTACTCAGCTATCAGAAACAATGACTTAACCAAATTCTTAAGAAAATGGCTGCATCTAGAGAATATCATCCTGAGTGAGATAACCCAGTCACAAAAGAACAGACATAATACATAACTAGTAAGACCTTACTGCACACCTCAAACCTTCAAAAAAAAAAAAAAAAAAAAAAAAACACTGACAAAAATGTATTCGTATACTTTTATGCAAAAATGCTTAAAATTTGTACATTTATCTTTGTTTTTTAAAAATAAACTTGTTCAAAAAAAGAATATATATTTACTGCAACAGCAAATGACCTGAATTTAATCTCAGGTACTGGTTAGCTAACAACCACTTTTACTTTATTTGCAATGACCCAAAGGCTAGTGCCTGTGACTTTATAAACTTAGATGCACATAATTAAAATTAAAATTACCCCAGTAAATAATCAAATGAATACACCAGTGTCCTGAAAAACATGTACTTGTGTCTTATAGCAATGGTACACAGATTCCAGGAATACAAATGGATGGGTTGAGTATTATATATAAATATAAAAATATAGTATACATAAATATATATTTATAATCTTTCTTCATCAAATCCAATGCTTTCATGGTGGATATAATACTTAGACTGTAGGGATAGTGGACGAGTTGTAAATAGTTATTGGCTAAGACTTTATTCTGTTTTTTTTTTTTTCATATCTCATAAAGTGTTCAGGAAACAGAACATCTTTGTACAATTTACCTACGCACCATTCATCTGAAAGCTCTCTTAGTATCAGATTAAACATATTGGAGCTTTCCTATTTTGGAAGGTTCAAAGATTCCTTTTAAGTAGAATTGGCATCTTCTTTAGATGGTATTCTGTCCTTCATTACAGTTTAACTATTTCTGTGAGCATACATTCTTACAAGTAGGAGCAAATCTCACTGACATTGGTTCATCATACCAAGTGGTCAATTTTATGCAAACAAATCTAAGACAATATTTGCTGGTTACAAAATCTTCTGAGGCAAAAATATATAAATTAGAATAATAAAGATCATAACTAAGAAATAGATAAATATAATAAGATTATGCTACTTTACAGAGGATTTTTAGAAGTATTAGTTTTTATGTAGTGTTTAATCCAAAATAGCTAGATTACTTAGATCTAAAGGCTATGGTATAGGTAATGAATTGGTCATTTAATCATTAATTATACATATCTTTCTTGTGGAGAGAATAGAGTACAAAAGAATATTTAATATTAATAAATTTATGAGAACTCATTCAATGATCCATAAAACGTATCCTGTTTCCATAGTGACTTACATGCCCCTAGTTAAATGACACATTCAGATTTTTGCTTCTTTAATTTAAACTAGATAAATTTTTTTATATTACTTTATTGGATATTCTTTGCATTTACATTTCAAATGTTATTCCCTTCCACTCCTCCTCCCCACTAATACATTCTGGCCTTCCTTCTTTTTGAGCTTCATAAGGTCTGTGAATTGTTTCTTGGATATTCTGAGTTTTGGGGAGCTTGTATCAGCTTATCAATGAGTGCATACCATGTGTGTTCATTTGTGACTGAGTTACCTTACTCAGTATGATAGAGTCTAGTTCCATTTGCCAAGAATTTCATAAAGGCATTGTTTCTAATATCTGAGTATTACTCCATGTGTAAATTTACTACAATTTCTGTATCCATTTCTATGATGAAGAACATCTCTGTTCTTTCCAGCTTCTGGCTATTATAAATAGGACTATGAACATAGTTGAGGATGTGTCCTTGTTATATGTTGGAGTGTCTTTTGGGTATATGCCCATAAATGGAATTGTTCATAGTATTTCCATTCTTTACTCAACCCAGGTTCTTCTTACCTCCTTTTAATCTGAATGTGACAAAGTATATTTCTACTTTACAAAAAATATGTATCTAAAGAATAATGATAAAATAATATAAAAAATAAACAACAGAATAATACAAAATGAAGTGACTGTAAATGTAACTTGTATTTTTCAGATGCATTTGTTTTCTCAGAGGCTTATTGCTGAATAAGCTCACCACTTCTACTTCTTTCTGAACCTGCGGATCAATTTAAATCAGTGTTCTGATTCCTTAAAAACAATAAAAATAGAATAGAAGAAGAAAAGGCACAAGAAATAAGTGAGTCCTTCATTAACATATTGTGGATTCCCATAAAAACACAAAACTGGAAGCCACAGTGAAATGACTGTAGGATAATTTTTTATTATTAAAATAATAAAATTAATCAATTTGGAAGAAAAAATGTAAATTTGATTGCCCTTGCATTTGGGGCATAGATATTCCAAATTGAGACATTTTCTTGATGGATGAAATTTTTCTTTGATGAATATGAAGTGTGCTTCCCCATCTTGTTAAATAACTTGGTTGAAAATATATTTTATTGGATATTAAAATAGCAACTCAGGCTTGTTTCTTTGGAGCACTTCTTGGACAACATTTACTATCCTTTTACTTTGAGGTAGTGTGTCTGTCTTTGTCACTGTAGTATGTTTCTTGTATGCAACAGAATTCTGTATCCTGTTTATATATCCAGCCTGTTAGTTTGTGTCTTTTTATTGTGGAATTGAGTACATTGATGTTGAGAGATACTATAGAAAGATGATTGTTTTTCCTGTTATTTTTGTTACTGGAGGTGGTACAGTGTGTGTGTGTGTGTGTGTGTGTGTGTGTGTGTGTGTGTGTGTGTGTGTATGTGGTGTGACTCTCTTCTTGTTTTGGGTTTGTTGTAAAATGTTTAATTCCTCCTGTTTTCCTGGGTGTAGTTTTCCTCCTTGTGCTGGAATTTTCTTTCCAGTATCCTCTATAGGGCTAGATTAGCAGAAAGATACATTTTAAATTTGATTTTCTCATTAAATATCTTGGTTTCTCCATCTATAGTGACTAAAAGTTTTTCTGGATATAGTAGCCTAGGTTGGCATTTGTGTTCTCTTAGGGTCCGGTTGACATCTGTCCAGGATCTTCTGGATTTTAAAATCTCTTTTGAAAAGTCTGGTGTAATTCTGATAGGTTTGCCTTTACATATTAAATGGCATTTTTCTTCCCTTACAGCTTTCTAATATTCTGTTTTTGTTCTATTAATTTAATGTTTTTATTTTTTTTATATTATGGAGGATTTTTTTCTGTTCTAATCTGTTTGGTGTTCTGTAGAATACTTGTACATTTCTGTCTACCTCTTTCTTTAGATTAGGGATTTTTTTCTATGATTTTGCTGTACATGTTTTCTGACACCTTGAGCTGGAAATTTTCAACTTCTTCTATTCCTAGTATTCTTAGGTGTGAACTTTCCATTGTTTCCTAGATTTTTCTGCTTATTTTGCATTTGGAGCTTTTTACAATTTGCGATATTTTTGATAAGTGTGTTAATATCTTCTATGGTTTCTACTATCCTGAGATTCCTAAATTTTTTGTATTCTTTGCTCCGCGGCTCCTGACCTCTTTTCCAAGGTTGCCTCTATTTGTGCTTTCTTTATTGTTTCTATTTCTTTTTTTTGTTTAGGTCTTGGACCATTTTGTTCAATTCTGCTAGATTGTATTTTCCTGTATTTATTTAATATTGTTGACTATGTATTAGAGTAGCTTTCAGAAATGTAAATTTCCACTTTTGAAAATTTTCTTCTTACTTCTGTTTCCCAGTTTTTTAGATAGGTTATTTCTTTATTTTAATATTCAGATCTTTTTAAAATTTCTTTATATATATCAGATATAGCCTTCTCTCAGATGCAAGTTTAGTAGACATCTTTTCAACAATCATAGCAGCCTGCTGTTTTTTATAAATGGTTCTGGTTTGTTCCCCAGAAAGTCTTTGCTGTTTTATAATGTCCATTTTTTAATATTTGATTTTTGTGACTCTGTTAAGAGTATTTTGTTCAGAAAAACTTTTCCTGTAATAATGAGTTAAAGGCTTCCAATCACTTTTTCTTCTATCAGATTCAGTGTAACTGTTTTACTTTTGAGGGTTTTGATGTATTCGGAGGTGAGTTTTATTCACACTGGTAAGCATACATCCATTTGGAACTTCTACATACACCCATCTACTTCAACCATCACCAGTTTGTGGAAGATGGTGACTTTGTTTTCCACTGTGTATTTATATGTGATTTTTGTGTGGGGAAGGGGAAAAAGAAGAAGAGGAAAAGAAAACCAAATCAAACAGAAACCAAACAGGTATCCATATGTGGCAGTCTGAGTACTGTAACCCCCATAGACTCATAGATTCAAAAGGTACTTAATCAGGAAATGAAAAGTTTTGACAGAATTAGAAGGAATAGAATGTGTGACTTAAAGGAAGTATGTCACTGGAGAGAGATGGGCTTTGATGTTTCAAGAGCACATACATGCTCTCTGTCTTTCTGTCTCTGTCTCTCTGTCTCTCTGCTTCTCTCTGTCTCTCTCTTTCTCTTTCTCTCTATTTCCCTCCCTCCCTCCCTCAAAGCTATTGTTTGCAGAAGACATAACTTTCACCACCCAGCCTGCCTCCAAGCTTCCTACTGTGATAAGAATGATAAGGTTCTAAAACTGTAACCAAGACCTCAGTTAAATGCTTCCTTTTTTAAGAGTTTGTCATGGTGTCTTTTCTTAGCAATAGATTTATAGCTTGGGCTTCTATTTCTGTACCAGTTCTGTATTGTATTAAAAGTTGTATAATACATCTTGAAATCTGGGATGATGATACCTCTGCAGTTTTTTATTTTTTAAGGTTTTTTTTTTTTTTTTGGATACCCTTCTTTGTTTGATTTCCATTTGTATATAGAGCTGAAGATTTTCCTTTCTATATTTGTGAAAAACTGTGTAGAATTTTGTTAAATCTGTAACTTGCTTTTGATAGGACATATTATTCCTAACAATCCACGAACATGAAAATTCTACCTAATTCAATTTCTTCTTTTCAAGATATTCTTTATAATATCAGCTAGAAATATTTCAAGATTTTCTTTTTTGATGCTATTTTGAATGACATGGTTTCCCTGCATTTTTTATCAGTCTGTATTGTGTATATAAGAGGGCTCTTAATTTTTGTGAACTAATTTTGTAATTTTCTACATAACTTTTATCATTATCATTTTTAGGAGTTTCCTCATAGAAATGTGTTTCAATATTCTTTTCAACCCAGTCACCAATTTGTTGCATTTTCCTCTTCAAGCCAAATAAATCCATTCAATGAAAACACAACTCAGTAATTAGGAAAACAAACTGAGGTCTATTTTGGGCAGATTTACCACTACACTTTCTATTCCCCTCCTACGAAATCCCTCTCACTTGCTGTGAGCTTTCCTCTTGTTTCTGTTCTGTCCTCGCCTCTCTCTCCTGACTCTTTTCCATTTTCTTCCCTAACTCCTCCCTTTCCATTTCCTCTCCTTTGACCAACCACCTCTCCCTGTCTAATCATGTATTGCCTTAACATAAATCAACAGAAATGTTTGCTCTTCTTATATAAGCTATCTTATCACATGCAAATAAAGATACTATGATTCCTTCTCCTCCTATTTCCATCTTGTTGATCTGCTTTAGTTGAATAATTGATTAGACCAAGACTATAAGTACTACCCTACAATATTGAATTGGTATGAAAAGAGTAGACAAACTTGTTTTGTTCCTGATTTTAATGAAACTGCTTTGAGATTATCTCCATTCAAGTTGATATTTTGGCTATAAGTTTCTGTGCATTGTGATCAATATGGTTCAATATATCCCTTATAACTCTCATCTCTCCTGGAATTTTATTATGAATAAGTGTTTGTTGCATTTGTGTCAAAGATTGCATCTATGGAAGAAAGCAACAGGATCATGGTAGATGCTCTCCTTGATGTGCTCTATGGTTCTGTTTGAAAGTATTATACAAAAAAAGTTTTACATGTGTGTTCTTAAGAAAAAGTGGTTTTAATTTTCTTTATTTTGGGGGCCTTTGCGTGGGTTAGATATAAGAACAAATGAATTTAGCAATATTCTTCTCTTTCTTTGTTGAAAATATTTGAGAAGTACTGATATTAATTCATTGAGTACCTGGTATAATTCTGCTCTAACATCATCTGTTAGTGATTTTGAGGGGGGTGTTGGAATACTTTTAATTCCTACTTCCACTTCACCAGTAATTATAGTTTATTTTAAATTGCTTATCTAATACTGCTTGTGCGTTGAGTTTTTCTGTGCTGCTGTGATTGAGTTATTCTGGATATGGCTGTCTATGTTGGTCCCGGCAGTACCTGAAATTAGTTATATATTTGTCCAAACCCTGGATTTCAATGTATGCATTGAGACATGAGGCATCACTCAAATAAGTCAAGTTTATATGTTACTTGATCTTTCTCCCATAGATCTTTTAGCATTCTTTCATTAATCTATATCTTTGGTATCTGATTATTGTATAGCAAGTAGAATTTCTTTACTGGTTAGGTTTACTTGGTTTTCTGCATGCCTCTTGTACCTGATAGACATTACTTTCATCAGATTTGGAAAATTTGCTTTTATGATTCTATTGAAAGTAATTTCTGTGCCTTTGACCTGAGTTTCTTCTATTTCTTCAATTCTTATTTTTTGATTTTGTGTTTTAATGGGGACCCAGATGATTTGTTTCTGGAATGTTTAGACTTATCAATTTCTTTGAATAATGCATCCATTTCTATCATATTTTTATTGCCTAAGATTGTCTCTTCCATCACTTTTATTCTTTTTGCAAAAATTGCCGCTATATTTGTTGTTTGATTCTTACATTTTTCAATTCTAGAAATCCCCATTTTCAATTATCTTTAGTGATTATATTTTTATTTTCAGGTCTTGAATCATTTTATTCATTTCTTTCCAGTATGGTCTCATGGAGCTCCATTCAGTGTTTGGATGTGAGGCTCTGTATCTCTTTCCTTTATCAGCTGATTGGGCTCTACAGGACAATTATTGTAGTTTACTGCTCACAAACAGAGTATCATTAATGGTGTCAGATATTGTTTCTTTCCCATGGAATAGATCACAATTTACAGTATTAATTAACTTGTCATTCCCTCCATCTCTGCTCTATATTTTTATGCCCATATGGTAGACAAGTCATATTTTGGCTACAGAGTTTTGTGAGTGGATTGTTATTTTTATCCCTCCACTAGGAGACCTGCCAGGACGCAGGAGGTGGCCACTTGAGGATTCATATCTCCTACTGCTATGAGTCCAAAAGAATGGATAAGATGAGATAAGCAAAATATAGTATTTCCTGCTGAGGTTGTATAGCACAGGGAACACTCCATCACTGTTGGTTGGATTACAAGCTTTGTATAGACATTCTGGAAATCAATCTGGAGAGTTATCAAAAGAATGGGAATAATTTTACCTCAATATTCAACTATACAACTCTTGGGCAAATACCCAAAATTTGTTCCACTATTCTACAAGGACACTTTCTCAACTATGTTCCTAACAATTTTATTTGTAATAAAATTTACTACTTTAAAATAAACTTTAAATAACCTAGTCACCCTTTATATGAACAATGGATAAAGAAAATGTGGTTCATTTATTCAATAGAATAAAAAAGGCATTAAAAACAAGGACAGTGTGAATTTTTAAAGAAAATGGGTAAAACTAGAAAACATCATCCTGATTACAGTCTCTATCTGTGCCCAAAACTAGGGTAGTCCCACTGCTATGGGGACACAAAATTTACCTGCAGGGAGATGACCTCCAATGAACATTCTCAACCCTAGGCCAACAGGCTCACAGGCTCACATGGATAACAAGCTCCTGTCGGAGACAGCATGATGAACTAACATTAGAGATAACAAGATGACAAGAGGCAAACTCAAGAAACTAAGTAACAAAAACCAAGACAACCTGGCAACATCAGAACCCACTTCTCCCACACAGCAAGTAGTGGATATCCAAACACGCCATCAGAGCGAGATTGAGATTTAAAATCGTGTACATCATCATGATGATACAGGGCTTTAAGATGACATGAATAATTAACTCGCTTAAAGAAACACAGGGGAACACAGGTAAAAGCCTTTAAAGTGGTAACACACAATCTCTTAAAGAGCTACAAGAAACACAACCACACGAGTGAAAAAAATTGAAAAAATAAAAATTTATAATTGATATAATTATCAAGGATGTGGAGAAAGAGGAACACTTCTCCACTGTTGGTGTGGTTGTAAACTGGTACAACCACTCTGGAAATCAGTCTGGCGACTCCTCAGAAAATTGGACATAATACTAACTGAAGACCCAGTTATTCCACTTCTGGGCATATACCCCAGAGACACTCCAACATATAACAAAGACACATTCACCACAATGTTCATAACAGCTGTATTTATAATAGCCAGAAGCTGGAAAGAACCCAGATGTCCTTCAGTAGATGTATGGATACAAAAATTGTGGTATATTTACACAATGGAGTACTACTCAGCTATCAGAAACAATGAGTTTATGAAATTCTTAAGAAAATGGATGCATCTAGAGAATATCATCCTGAGTGAGATAACCCAGTTACAAAAGAACAGACATAATGTGCAGTCACTGATAATTGGATACTAACCCCAGAACGCTCGTAACACCCCAGAAACAACTCACAGACTGTGTGAAGTTCAAGAAAAGAAAAGAAAAACAAGAAGAAAAGGAAAAAACATTATGTTTACTCCTTACACACCAAGAAAACGTTGACTAATTCCAGGTTACATCCTGTTTTACATGTACTTTATGCTCATTGTAACTTGTAAGATCTTAACGCACACTATCAAACTTTAAAAAAAAAAAAAGCACTGACAAAAATGTATTCGTATACTTTTATGCAAAAATGCTTTAAATTTGTACATTTATCTTTGTTTTTTAAAATAAAGTTCTTCAATTAAAAAAGAAGAAAAAATTAAAAAAAAAAAACATCCTGGATCTATAAATAGAAATAGAAACAATAAAGAAATCACATAAAAAAAAACACAACCCTGGAGATAGAAAATCCTAGGAAATAAATCAGGAGTCTTAGATGCAAGCATCAACAACAGAATACAAGAGATAGAATAGATAATCTCAGGTACAGAAGATACCATAAAAAACATTGACACAATGCTCAAAAAATGCAAAAATCTCCTTGCCCAAAATATCCAGGAAATCCAGGACACAATGGGAAGACCAAACGTAAGGATGATAGATGTACAAGAGAGCTTGTACATCTTTTTTTGTACCTTGTACATCTTTGTAAAGGACCAGTAAATATCTTGAACAAAATTATAGAAGAAAACTTCCCTAACCTAAAGATAGAAATGTCCATGAACATACAAGAAGCCTACAGAACTCCAAATAGAAAGTACTAGAAAGAAATTCCTCCCGTCAAATAGTAGTCAAAACACAGAATCCAAAAAACTATACATATAATAAATATCATAATATATATTATACATACATAAAATATATATTATAATATATAATTTAATTAAAAATATATATTGTTATATAATATAAAATATAAAACTGTATATATATATATATTAAAAGATGTCAGGAAAAAATGTTCAAGTAACATACAAATGCAGACCTATCAAAATTTTACCAGACTTCACAACAGAGACTTTGAAAGTTAGATGATTCTGAACAGATGCCATACAGACAATAAGAGAACATAAATGCCAGCCTAGGTTACTATATTTAGGAAAATTCTCAATTACCATAGATGGAGAAACCAAGTTATTCCATGACAAAAACAAATTTACACAATATCTTTCCACAAATCAAGGTCTACAAAAGATAATAGATGGAAAACTCCAACAGAAGGAGCAGAATTATACCCTAGGAAAAGCAAGAAAGTATTTTTCTTGCAACGAACCTAAGAAAAGATAGCCACACAAACATAATTTTACCTGTAACAACAAAAATAACAAGAAATCACAAAAATAACAGGAACAACAATTATTATTTCTTAGTATCTATTAACGTCAATGGGCTCAATTACCCAATTTAAAAAAACCAAAAATATAGACTAACAGACTGAATATGTAAACAAGACCCAGCATTTTTCTGTATACAGAAAGTTCATTTTTGTGACAAAAACTGACACTACATCAGAGTAAAAGCCTTGGAAATAATGTCCAGTCAACTGGTCTCAAGGAACCAACTGAAGTACCCATTCTAAGATCAAATAAAATTGAGTTTCTCCCAAAAGCTATCAAAAATATAAGATAATAGATACTCATCAAAGGGGAAAAAAATCTACCAAGATGAAATCTCAATACTGAACATCTATGCTCCAAATGCCAGGTACCACATTTATAAAAAGAAAAGAAAAAATTTACAAAATCTCAAAGGATATTTTCCACCACACACAATAATAGTGGAAGACTTCAACACCTCACTCTCAGCAATGGACTGGACGTCCCAGAAACAGAAAAGCAACAGAGACACAGTGAAGCTAACAGAATTTATTAAACAAATGGATTTAACAGACATCTATAGAATATTTTATCCTAAAACAAAAGAAGATACCTTCTTCATAGCATTTCATGGTATCTTCTCCAAAACTGACCATATAATCAGTCAAAAAGCAGGTCTCAACAGATACAGCAAAATTGAAATATTCCATTCTTCCTATTAAATCACCATAGATGAAGGTTAATCTTCAATGACAAAACAAAAGCATAAACAATCAAAACAACAACAAAAAGCCCACATACACATGGAAGCTGAACAATGTACTACTCAATGACAACTTGGTCAAGGAACAAATAAAGAAATTAAAGACTTTTTAGAGCTTAGTGAAACTGAAGGCACAATATAACAAAACTTATGGGATACAATGAAAGCAGTGCTAAGAAAAAATTCATAGCTCTGAGTGCCTCCAAAAAGAAACTGGAGAGAACATTGATAGTGCAGCTGAAAGCTCTAGAATGAATAAAAGCAGATACATCCAATAGGAGTAGACTGCAGGAAATAATCAAACTCAGAGCAGAATTCAACTAAGTAGAAGTAAAAGGAACCATACAAATAATCAACAAAACTAGCAGCTGGTTCTTTGAGAAAATCAACAAGATCAATAAACCCTTAGCCAGACTAACTAGAGGGCACAGAGAGAGTATATCTAAATTAAGAAAAGCAAAAATGAAGGAGAAGACATAACAACATAAGCTGAGGAAATTCAAAACATCATCAGATCCTCCTGCAAAAGCCTATACTCAACAAAACTGGAAAATCTGGAGGAAATGGACAAGTTTCTAGACAGATACCAGATACCAAATTTAAATAGGAATCAGATAAACCATCTAAACAGTCCCAAATCCCTAAAGAAATAGAAGCAATCATCTAAAGCCTCCCAACCAAAGACAGCTCAGGACCAGGAAGGTTTATTGCAGAATTCTATCAGACCTTCATAAAAGAACTACTACCAATACTCTCCAAACTATTCCACATAATAGCACAAGAAGGAAAATTATCCAATTTAATCTTAGAAGCCACAATTAAGTTTATACCTAAACCACACAAATACCCTATAAAGAAAGAGAATTTCAGACAAAATTTCCTTATGAGCAGGCTGAAAAAGAAATTAGAGAAATAACACCCTTTATAATAGTCACAAATAATGTAAAGTAACTTGGTGTGACCCTTATAAAGCAAGTGAAAGATCTGGATGACAAGAATTTCAAGTCTCTGAAGAAAAAAATTTGAGGATCTCAGAAGACACAAAGATCTTGTATTCTCTGAATTGACAGAAATATTATGGTAAAAATGGACATCTTGCCAAAAGCAATCTACAAATTCTATTAAATCACCATCAAAATTCCAACTTAATTCTTTATAGAGTTAGAAAGGGCAATTTGAAAGTTCATTTGGACTTACAAAGACCCCAGAAGAGTGAAAATTATCCTCAACAATAAAAGAACTTCTGGGTGATTCACCATCCCTGATCTTAAGCTATATTACAGATCTATTGTCATAAAAAACTACATGGTATTGGTACAGAGACAGGAAGGTAGATCAATAGAATAGTATCTAGTAAACATAAAAATAAACCAACACTAATAGTCACTTGATCTTTGACAAAGAGGCTAAAAACATCCAGTGGAAAAAAGCATATTCAACAAACAGTGCTGGTTCAACTGGCAGTCACCATGCAGAAGAATGCAAATTGATCCCTTCTTATCTACTTGTACAAAGCTCAAGTTCAAGTGGATCAAAGACCTCCACATAAAACCAGGTACACTGAAACTAATAGAAGAGAACATGGGGAAGAGCATAGCACACATAAGCACAGGGGAAATTTTCCTGAATAGAACACCAATTGCCTATGCTCTAATATTAAGAATCAAGAAATGGGACCCCATAAAGTTGCAAATCTTCTGTAAGGCAAAAGATACGGTCAATAGGAGAAAATGTCAACAAACAGATTGAGAAAAGATCTTTATCAGACCTATATTTGATAGTGGCTAATATCCAATATATACAAAAGACTCAAAATGTGAGACTCCAGAGAATCAAATAATCCTATTTAAAAATGGGGTACAGAGCTAAACAAAAAATTCTCAACTGAGGAATATTGAATAACTAAGATGCACCTAAAAATTATTCAACATCCTTACTTATCAGGGAAATGCAAATCAAAACAAACCCAAGATTCGCCTCACACCAGTCAGAATGGTTGAGATAAAAAATTCGGTAACAATACTCCTCCATTGTTGGTCAGATTGCAAACTGGTACAACCACTATTAAAATCAGTCTGGCAGTCCTTCAGAAAATTGGACATAGTATTACCTGAGGACTCAGCTATACCACTCCTGGACATATACCCAAAAGATGCTACAGAATATTACAAAGACACATATTCTTCTTCATAACAGCATTATTTCTTATATCCAGAAGCAGGAAAGAACCCTGATGTCCTTCAACAGAAGAGTGGATACAGAAAATGTGGTACATTTGCACAATAGAGTACTACTTAGCTATTAAAAACAATGACCTCATGAACTTTTTAGGCAAAGACATGGAACTAGGATATATCATCCTGAATAAGGTAACCCGGTTACAAATTAACACTCGTGATATTCACTTACAGATAAGAAGATACTAGCCCAAAACTTGGAATACCCATGAAACAATTTTATAGACCTTATGAAGCTAAAAATTAAAAAAAAAAAAAAAGACCAAAATGTGGAGGCCTCAATCTTTATTAGAAGGGAGAAGAAAATACTCATGGGAGGAAATATAAGGACAAATAGTGGAGCAGAGACTGAAAAAGACCATAGAGAGACTGCCCCACCTGGTGATCCATTTCATATGTAGCCACCAAACCCAGTCACTATTTCTGATGCCAAGTATTGTTTACTGGCAGGAACCTGATATGGATGCCTCTTCAGAGGTTCTGCCAGAGACATACCGATGCAGATGAGGATGCTTGCAGGTGGGACTGGGTGGTTGGGAGTGGGAAGCAAGGGGAGGTGAGAGGGAGGATGGGAGAGGGAGCAGAAAGGGGATAACATTTAAAATGTAAATATATAGACTATCCAATAAAAATGATAATAAGGAAAGAAAATAGCATACTTAGGGAGAGAACCTAGGTCCAAAATAAAAGCATGCATGGAATACATATATTTCAAAGAAGCCACATAATTAACAGGCCCAAAGGACAAAGACGGAGGTCTATGGAAAGAGGTAACTGGGTAGAAGACAAAATGGAAAGGGCCTTGGAGCAGTGGAGAGGAGATCATAGAGAGGAAGAGTGGGGAGAAAGAATGGAGATTGGTAGAACATCAGTGCAGTCTCTAGGATGTGCCAGAGACCTGGGTTGTGGGCCAGCCCCAGAGAGTCAAATGGGGCATTGTGTCTGGGATGATTTTTAATTGAAAGTGCTATTATCTATTCTTGTCATTGTTTGGTGGATGTTGTCTTCCTCATTTTATATTACTCCTTATAGTTCTAGGGAGACTGGGATATCGGTTCTGTGTTTTAGGGTTAGAAATGCATCCAGAATCCTATCTGGTGTGGCCACTGGTGCTCTGTGTATGGTGTATTTCTATTGATTGTGATCTGACACTTAGGAATGAACATAGACTAGAAGAGGGAGGAAGGAGATCCGCAGGACAGAGACATGAAGGTGTTCTTCCAGGTTTTGCTTAGAACCCTGGCACTGGGAGTGGGTGTGGGGGTGAAAATCACAGTATAGACCTGGAGGTATGACTGGAGAAGAGGGAAAGTGAATTTCTGAGTGTTCCCCTGACATACTTGTTTTGAGGGTATGGTTTACAGGATAAACATATGGGAGTTGGGGACTAAGAAGATGAGAAGAATAAGGAAGAAGATCTGCAAACTCTCCTGGAGATAAAGGTCAGAGTCGGGGAAAAACCATGACATGTTGTCTGCTAAGACACTCGAGATGAGACCTGGGGCTTAGATTTGGAGGAGAGGAGGAAGAAGTGACAGTCTGCAGCTAGTCTTCCAGTGTCCATGGAAGGATATAACTTCTGTTGGGATCCTGAACAAGGGGGTTTGTGGAAGAATAAATTTGGAGGAGAAAATTCACATTTGCATTCCCAAATTAATTAGTGAACTCCTTTTTTAATAAATCCTGGAAGACTGCTAGTTAGAGTGGAGACCATGAAATTAAATTATTTCTTCTCAAAATATTGCAAAACTAATTCCAAGTTGATGATGGTTCAAAAATGTAAAAGAAAACACAGTGATATAAGCCCGAAGTTGGGATGAAGTTATCTTATAGTAGAAAAGATATAACTAACTACAAGACTAATTAATTTAAATTATATTCAAAGCTAAAAGATCAATGTAATCTGACATAATGCATTTTATTAGACATATATCTTACACATATAAAAACCAAATACTGAATACAAAATGACACCCAAATGGGAAAATCAACAACAGTGAAAATAATTTATATAAAAAGAGGTTAAAATTAGCATCGGACATAGAAATCAAAATGAAAATAAAAACCATATACATGAATATTAATATATCGCTCTACCTATTTAAATATGCAAGAACTTTAAATCTACTTGATGATCTAAAGCAGCAGTAAAGACCTGGAAACTTAAATCCAGAATTGTCTTCCAGAATAGAAGTATAAATTGTCAGCAGCATTTTAAACATCAATTTGGTCATATCCAGAAAAGCTTAGGAGTCACTGTACCATTGAGTATAATATTCAAGCATAAGTAGCTGTAAACCAGATTAGAGTGACATAATCAAGAGTGGACTGTATCTCAGACACTAAAAGAAAAATTATCTTGGCAAGCAGCACAGGGCTGGAGTAGCGGCTAACAATGTCCTCAAGGAAGCAGACCTGGTTTGTCACTCTGCCTTCCTAATGTGTGGCATCTGTGCTTCCGTGGCCATCAGAATTCCAGACTAGATAAAGATTCAGAATGATTCGGTCAGCACTGGAGCTTTATGTTCATATTGCATTAGCCACCACCGTCTCGGAATTGTGCCAACCCAAGCTGAAAGAGAGAATGGGAATCAGGTTTTCACGCTTTTTAAGATGAGGTAGCCAGTACTAAGGTGCTCTATATTGTGTAGAATGAGTCAAACTAACAACACTAATGGCAGATATACCTCAAAGTCTTGATGCTTAAAATGTTTTCTGTGTGTATGGGATATTTATAGCTAAAGTGGTTATTTTTTGTTTTAATTTAACATTAATCTACATGATTACTGAATAAGTATAGGTCTGAAATGCATGTGCAAATACAATATAAGAAATACTAAAAAGAAATGTAGCACATTGGCATATTGATAAATGTGCATATTGTATCATATATGCAAAAGTTTGAATAACCTGAATGTTATACAGTAAAAAAATATCATTTAAATATCATGTAAATAGCCAGAAATTAAAATAGATAACAGGACTACTGGCAATAAGTTGGACAAAATCAGTGCATCATTTAGCAGAAGAGACAATGTAAAATAAACCAAGTGTGTGATACCATCCATGTAGATGATTAGATTACAGAGTGATGTTTTGCGTGCCTATCTTCAGAAACACTGATGTTAAAAGATGTTTTGTTGGCGAATATTGGTTGACAACTTGACATGCCTGGAACTAGGAAATGACACTGTCGAAACTACTACAATCCTACTGATCTGGATTATGTCTGTGGAGACAGTTTTCTCATTGCACATTGATGACGGAGAGCACAGCCAACTATAGGCACTACCATCCTTAGCAAGCACGGAGCTAAACAAGAAAGTCCACGGAACTTGAACCTCAGGGCAAGTGAGGAATCAGAACTTCCCCATTGTCTCTATTTTAGTTCCTAACTCCGGGTTCCTGTCTTAAGCTTCTGCTCAAGGTTCCTTTCATGATAAACTGTAACTTCTAACTTGAAATAAATAATTTCCATGTGTAATATTTATGGGAGGAAATACAGGAATAAAGAGTGGAACAGGGACTGAAGGAAAGATCATCCTGAGATTGGTTCACTTGGGGATCCATCCTATATGAAGCCACCAACCCAGTCACTATTGCTGATGCCAAGTAGTGCTTAATGGCAGAAGCCAGATATGGATGCCTCCTCCGAGGCTCTGCCAGAGCCATACTGATACAGATGAGGACTCTTGCAGATAACCATTGAATGGAACATGGGGATCCCAGTGAACTAGCTAGAGAAAGGACTGAAGGAGCTGAAAGGATTTGTTCAACCCCATGTGAAGAACATTATCAACCAACCAAACCTACCACAACTCCCAGGGACTAAAACACCAACCAATGAGCACACATGGAAATACTCGTGGCTCCAGTTGCATATGTAGCACAGGATGGCCTTGTCTGGTATCAATGGAAGGAGGGGCCTTTGGTCCAGTGAAGGTTTTTTTTTTCTCCAGTGGAGAGGAATTCCAGGGTGATAAGGTGGGACTGGGTATTGGGAGTGGGAGCATCTTCATGGAAGCAAGGGGAGAGAGAGGAGAGATAGAAGAGGGGATGAAAGAGAATAACATTTGAAATGTAAATACATAAAAATCTAATAAAAATGATAAGAACACCCCCCCAAATAAAGGAACACTTTCCAGAAGAAGTTGGATTTGGTTAGTCAGTGTTCTAACACAACTGAAAACAGTCTAGGACAGATGTGTTATCAGGCAATATTACTGATGAGAGCAGTTATTAGATGAAAGAGGAAGGAAAATGTGATTGAGAAACCACATAAGGTAGTTTAAGGTATATCTATTTTTATTAATTTAAGAACATTCTAAATCAATTATAAAAAAATATGTTAATATATGCCTGTGCAGGTACATTGGCATCTGCAAAAATTATCCTCCAACTTTTAACATTGAAAATGTTTCACAAATTATCTTATGGTAAAACAACATGTTAATTTATAAAGAGACAGCAATGGCGTAATTCTTTCTACCCTGGCAATATGTTCTTAAATGATTTAGCAGTCACCGGGTAAAATGTATACATTATTTATGAGGGCTTACTAAGTAAGTGCTGTATCCACATTTGTAACTAATTTTTATGATAGCGAGTTAAGAGTGTTATGGCGAATTTGCACTGTTTTCCTGGTTATAATAGAAAACTCGAGAAAATATATATTTATACAAACAGAGGGAGAGACAGAGACAATGACAGACACACACACACACACACACACACACACACACACACACACACACACACACACATACACATATACACACACAGAGACAAAGACAGAGGTGCTGGTAGTACTAGGTATCACAAGTTTCCTGTCTTTGAAAGGGTGAGGAATTCCTTTGTTACTTTCATAACATTTCCCCAGCTCTTAGAGTCTGTCTTTCTACACTTGGCTTTGACTTGCTAAGTGACATTTATTACATGTTTACTCTTTTACAGGACAATGTATCAGGTAAATTTACATCCACAATGTTGCTATGCTCACTGAACTTTGTTACATTTTTAATGTGTAGCTTCCTCAGTGTTTTCAATGTTTGACATTTCTGCTGCTGGAATCTGCATGTTGTTTTTACATTGTCGAGAGTAGTTTCACAGCTTAAAATGCTCCTACCTAGGGACTGGAAAACAGTTCAGTATGTAAAGTGCTTGTTTAACTAGCATGTTCCAGGGACTTAAGTTGTATACAGTGCTGTGTTCTTAGGAATCTTACTGCTGTGTATGTAGGTGGTAGATTTAGGGGATTCAGTGGACAGCAATTACTGGCATAGATGGATAGGTGACCCTTAGGTACCAGTGAAAGAAGATGGGTCACAAAATGAGAAGAACAGTCCTAAAGGACACCTTTCGCGATTGATCACAGCCCTCACACCCTTGTGCCCATGAACCTGCTCACACATGTGTCTCATTTTAGAAATGGAATGTTTTTAAATAAAAGCAACAGATGGGTCTTCATTTAGAGTCTTTGCCTTTTGTGCCTCTTTAATTCTTATTAGCCATAAGTCATGAAAACATAAAGAAAAAATGTAACAAGAAAAACTTAAGTGACCTCATTTGTCGCCTCACAGAAAAGAGGTCAGAATGCTCTGAAATTCCCTACAGATTCCCCTCTCCTTTCTCTAAAGCTTTTACTCTATCCACAATTTTGATCTTTTTTTGGTCACTTTTTTTTAAAATGTAAAGCCAGCGATGTGCAATAAGGAGACACTTCAACAAAGATATAAAAGCTCATTGAGAAATCTGTCTAGGATGCTATACCATGTCTGTTCCTATCATAGAGGCCAGACTATTTGATGCTAAAATAAGCTAATTGCTGGCTACTTTCTTAGTTTTACCTGTGAATATTAGTGCCTAGGGCTACAGCAATCAGTGAGTGAGTCACTATATCCAGAAATGGCAAACTTTTAAATTAGTGAGTCCAAAAGGAGAAAAAATTATTAATAAAGCTAAATTGTTTTTAGTTGAAAATAATAAATTTCTATTCCTAGTATATGCAGGAGAACCACTTAAAACCTAATAAAACAACTAATGAGTGTTCAGTGAAATAGCCAGATATGAAGAACTACACCAAATTAATAGCCTTCTAAGTTCCAGCAGTAATCAGGAACACACACTATTTAAGAAAAACTATTAAATATTTAAGAATTAACTTTGCAATTAGAGAAATGTAGAATTAAAAACAATCACAATAAAATAATTTAAACTATTCCAAACATAATGTTGCAGGAGTGTGGGTATAAAGGTCTGTGGGCCATGTTGGTACAGTGCTTTAAACATGGGCGCCGTGGCAGGATATTGGGATTATAAACTTGGCAAGAGGTTTGGTATTTCACGTGGAATTCTGAGTTAGTTCTAAAGGGAATGATGGTAAAATAGTTAGAAAAGCTCACTCAGAAACCTGTCTAGGAAATGCTGCCATGTCTGTTCCTGTCACAGATGTTAGGTTATTTGATGCTAAAAGAAGCTAATTGCTGGCTACTTGACCAGTTTTACCTGTGAATATTAGCGCCTAGGGCTATAGCATTCAGTGAGCCATTATATCCAGAAGTGGCATTTTTTTTAAATTAGTGAATTCAATCTCTCTACCCTATCTCTCAAATCATTGGCTTCTGACTTTAATATTGACCACTTACTGCTACACGCACTTCTCTATGAGAATATTTGATATTAGGCATCTGCTGGGAGGGAAACAAATGGAGCTGAGTTATCTTAAAGATTAAGGCTACAAAAATATAAGCTCTATAATCCTTATATAGTTAAGTGGCTTTAGGCACTTAATTATAGTGACTGTTATAACTGACAACTAGAATAATTTCTTGACTGTGAGGTAACAACCATTCTATGAGGTCATATGTAAATGGTGTGGTATATGTTATTCTCTGGACACTCTAAAAAGGAATGATTTGATGCTCTTCATTACACATATTGGCCGCTCAGCCAGGAAAAGCATGTTTTCTTTATAATGACATCTGTACCACTGAATGTCAGTACCCCACTGTCTGTACCACTATAGGCACAAAGCATGGAATGCAGCCAAAATAATAAAAAAAAAAAAAGATTAGCTAAAAAAATTCTATATAAAATTGGATTCATCTCATGTATTTGTTGTATCAGTAAACCTGACTACTATTGTAACAAAATAATGTTAGTGCTATTCTTAGATAAAAATTAATAATTAATATGTCAATCATCCTAAAGTAAGCAAGCCACTGTGGTTGTGGTATACAATAATAATATGAAGTTGATACACAACTGCTAAGTTCAAAACATAATCCATATTCATTACTGGTTTAAAAAAAGCAAGGTATATAAGATTTGCTTAAAAATGACAGGAAGTGCTATGAAAACAGAAGAGAGTGAACTCTGAAGTAACGAGCTAAAGGTACCAGTAATGTCTGAAGGCTTAATCAATCAAGAACCAGACTCACTTTTTATGTGACTCCAGAGGGATCCAGCCCTGGCATCAACTTGATTTTAGCCCTACAAAACTGTACCTTGAGGTCTTGACCTCGAGACCTTAATGACAGATAATACAGCAGAAGTCCTAGGAGGTCTCAACCCAGACCAATGACTCATTGTAAAGAACATTTGCAAGTAAGTGCGTGCAGACAAAATGGTAAAGTGAGTGTCTATGGGAGCTAGAAAGAAATGGTGAGTTCGGCACAAAAAGGAAAAACTGGGTTCTATTTAACAGGTTTGAAATACTGCCTAGTATATGCAAGGCCTGGGTGTGATCCCTAGACTTTGTAAATGCTAGATCAACTCACCTGTCTAGGTTGTAGGCCAGTGTAGTGTTCTGTTCCTACAAAGTCATTACTGATGCCAGGGGAATGTTTAGACGCTTTGTCCTGGAAGGAAGGTCTAAAGTTACATATATTTCAAAAATTAGCACATGTGTTTTCCTCTATCAGGATGATTTTTAATATGAAACAGAGCGAAACTTCAGATCTAAGGCCAGCATTTCAATATCAAACTGATTACAAAGAGAATGCCGACATCCTGATATTTATGTGAATAACAGTATCCAATATCATTAATCTACTGCTTACTGTTATTGTTCTGATAGTCTACTACATAATGAAGAGATGAAGAATAATACATATGCATATACATAAAAATACTTTTGTACTTATTTTACACAATATTGGAAAGCTTTTAAATCTGAGAAAGATTACTACTAAATATCCAGATTTTGTTTTCATGCTGTGATATTAATTTAAAACATAAACTTTCTGAGGCAAGGGTAGCATGTTCTTGTTAATCTGCTCCAAAACCATTACTGTGTCATGCACACATTATACACTAATTGGATTCCTGATGCATCTTTAAAATCTAATTTCAAAACACTAAGTAATCAGAGGCTTTGTCTTCAATACAAGACATTGCATCAGCAAAAAGTGTTTATTACTCAGCCACCTGTGTTCTTCACAAAGCAATTTAAGCAGACACAGTCCCTGCCCTGAGGACATGTCTAAAGCCAAAGCCATTGTAACATTCAAAGACTGTCAGACAACTACACTAATGACAAATGCATTCTACTATAATAAAAAGAAAAAAAAAATAGGAGAGCATCCACTCCATAATGTCATTTGAATCAAACAAAGAGCAAATATCTGATCTTGGAAGAAAAAGTGACATGAGAATTTCCTCAATACTCAGTCAGCATTGTGGAGCTAAATAATGCATACAGCAATTACATTTCACATCTTGAGATAGAAAAATTAAGGATTTAAGATGGTATATTGATTAAAGCAAAATATGCATAATACAGACTTTAAAAATGGACTGTAGTTTGCTTCCCCAAACTCTAAAATTCTACATGCATCTACAAATTATTTTGAATTGTAATCTACATGAAGCTGGGGACAAAGCTGATCACTGCATATATACCAATGTTCTATATGCAATGTTATTATAGTGTAAGGCATGAACATTAGATATTAACAATTGGTGAGAATATCTAACAGTGAGTCATAAAACTCAATACTAGCATAGGAATCAATTTCTAAATAGGGAGGCTCATATTTAAGTTTTTGCGGACGGTGCCTAATATTTAGTTTGTGTGTTGGAGCGTAGTTATATTCACTTCCTTTAGTGTGATGGAAATATTAACTTACCCTGGATTTGTGTGCCACCCATCAGAGAATACAAATATTCCTGTCTGCTTTGTTACCTCCATGATAAAAAAAAATGTCTTTGGTTATAGCACAAGGAGATTAAATGGCTTCTGGTTGAAAGCAGATATTCTATTTAATAAAAGTAAGCCCTTTAGATATGACATTCAGGACACATAGTAGGACAATAGAGACCCCAGTTTTGCAAATGTGCAAAGGTAACTCAGGGTGGTTCTCCTCACTTTACTCATGGCCCAGTCTCTGACTGCTTGGCTAGTCACTATGTGAGGTTCTCAATGTGGCCAGTGATATTTTTTCTCACAGATTTGTCTATTCAAATACTCCCTCAGTTAAGTTTGCCTCCCTTGTCTACAGTTCTTTCAAAATGTAGCCTTAGCCTTTCAGGAGAGAAGAAACACATTAACACAAAAAGTACATTAGAATATCTCTGGTCTAGGGTAAAGGAATTACAACACTTCCATTAAGCAATGAAATAACTTTATCTAATAAAACTCTGAGACCAGAAGCTCGTTAACTTAAATCCAATTGTTCAAATCTGTTTAAAAATATTGATGACAATTTTAAATCAGATATGTAGTGAGATACAAAATTTAGGAAAAAAAAATAACTTCAGTATTTTCAATCATTAATGACATTGGGGAAAAAAGTGAAAATCACAGAGTACACTTAGATCAGAATTTTAACAATTTAGGAACTCCAGTCAATTATTGTTTTTGTGATCACTTTATTTTGAATTTATGTCTCACATAGTCATCTCAGTTGTATGAAAGATAAAGATTACACCAAAATAAGAGCAAAGTACAATCAAAAATGAATCTCCTTCTCTCTTGCTCCTCCCTCTCTCCCTTCCTCCCTCCCTCCCTTTCTCCATCCTCCCTCTCTCTCCCTCCCTCTGTCCCTCCCTCCCTCCCTCACTCCCCCCATCTCTCTATGTGTGTATGTGTTATGAGCTTGTACACATACATGAGGCCAAAGGCAGTGGCATTCTTCATGTGCCTTTCACTTTGTTTCTTGTGACAAACTCTGTCATTAGCTGAAGCTCACTGACTTGCCTAGACTGGTTAGTCAGAGTGGCACCTATTTCCTCCCTTTGTCACTGCCCAGTGAAAAGAGGACAAATCTACACTACCAGTGTTAACTGTTTACAACACATATTCTTTTCTATCTATCTGCCTGTCTGTCTGCCTATCTACGGATCCATCTACCTACCTACATATCTCTCTGTCTTTCTGTCTATCTGTCTGTCTATTTGTCTATCCACTTTACATTACAGTAATGGTCTCTCAGCCCCTTCTTCTCTCCGAGTTCCACCCTTACAGATTTCTATTCTCCTTACCCCTCATCTTCTCAGAGATAACACCCTACTCTGGAATATCAGTCCCCATATGCCTAAGTGCATCCTCTCCCATTGAAGCCCAACCTGCAGTCAAGTTATGGAAAGAGAATCCAATGGCAGGAAGTAGAGTCAGAGACATTCTCTGCACCTATTGTTCGGGGACTCAGATGAAGACCAAGCAACATATCTGCAATAAATGTGCAGGTAGCCTACATCCAGCCGTTGCATGATCTTTGGCTGGGAGCTCAGTCTCTGTGACCGCCCATGAGCCCTGTTTAGTTGTCTCTGTAGGTCTTTTCTCTCTCTCTCTCTCTCTCTCTCTCTCTCTCTCTCTCTCTCTCTCTCTCTCTCTCTCTCTCTCTCTCTCTGTATGATTATATCCTCTGGCTCACTTAATCCAATCCCCCCTTCTTCCACAAGACTCTCCAAGTACTCCCTGATATTTGACTGTGCATCTCTGCATCTGCTTTCATATACTGCTGGATGAAGTCTCTCAACAGACTATTATGCTACAAATATCAGATTATCATTAACAGAGCTAGGAGTTGACTATCTTACATGGGAGGTATTTAAAAATGGGCCTATATTGATGGTGGGGTGTAAACTGATAGAACTACTTTGGAAATGTGTTTGGTGGTTTCTCACAAAATTGGGAGTAGTTCTTCCCTAATACCTGGCTATACCACTCTTGATAACATACCCAAACAATGTCCCAAAAGGATAACTGCTCATCTATGTTCAAAGTAGCTTTATTTATAGAAACCAGAAACTGGAAATCACCTACATGTTCCTCAACTGAAAAATGAATAAAACAAAAATTGGTACATCTATACAATGGTTTAATACTCAGCTATTAAAACCAAAGACATCATGAAATTTGCAGGGAAATGTATAAAACTAGAAAATATCATCCTAAGTGAGGTAATCCCCAAACGCAGAAAGAAAGGCGTGGTAAGTAGATATGAGCTATAAAGTTCAGGATAATCATCCCACAATTCACAGACCAAAAGAAATAAAGTAGTAAGGGGGTCCAAGGGAAGATACATAAATTTCACTCAGAAAGGGAAACAAATATTCATAGGTGGTGGGTGGAGGGAAAGAACTGTGTGTGAGAAGAGGTGAGAAGAAATAAGAGGACAGGGATCAGGTGTAGGGAGATGGGTTATGAGAAAGAAAAATGCAATTGATGGGGGATCATCTCCAAGAGTAACTGGAAACTTGAGATGGGGGAAATTTCAGGGATTCTGTGGGGATAATCCTAGCTGAGATTTCTACCAGTTGGGAGATATAGAGAATGAAGCAGTTCTCACCTGAAGCCAAGTACACATTCCAGTGAAGGGAAGGGGAAATCAACCCACCCAAAATATCTTCAAACCAAAATTTGTTCTGCCTCCAAGATGCCCAGGGATAAAGATGTGGCAGAGAGTAAGGGAGTAAGCCAATGACTGGCTCAACTTGACACACATATTCAGATCTTAATCCTTGCATAGTGTTTCATTCTGTCTGTGCCATTTCCTTAGCACCATCAGTTTTACAATTTCTCTAAGGGGATACTAATGGAGATTGTTATTAGGTTGCAATCTGATAAGACTGTGGATATTGCTTTATTTGGAAGAGGCTCTTTAAAGTGTGGTTGTATGTTGGAAGTTGATGTGGAAGATTAGCCTGCATTATGAGAATGAGCGAATGGTTTAACTGGATGTGTCTTTATGATAGGCAGACTAGATGAAAGTAGAGAAAAGGAATGGGAATCTGAAAACACACAGACACATAAAAACATCATGATGTTTAAAGATGGAGAAAGATAGAGTAAACCAAAAATATAATTCTGAAAGCCTTGTGGGGAAAGAAAAGCATAGTCCCTTTGTATTCAAATGGACAGGATTCAAGTTGCATCTAAGTTTCAACTCAGTAAAGCCTTAGAATTAAGATCTTTAAAAATTTTCTTAATAATATTTTTTCATTTCTGTAAATAGTTCCAAGCACTAATATTTTCATAAACAATAAGTAAATTAGTCAATGAGTATTACCTACCAACACACACACACTCCAAATTAATGTTTCTGAGGTTTACATATGCTTTATAATCAAGGTCAAGGAAAAGTGCTAGATGAAATTTATACTCAGAAGTAAAAATGCACCACACACACACACACACACACACACACACACACACACACACATCTGTTCTCCTCCACTTGTGTTTTTTGTTTTTTGTTTTTGTTTTTTGGCTTGCTGTTTAATGATTCCTTCCTTTCCCTGTGATAGTATTTGGCTTTGGCGAACCTGTTGTCACCTGCAAAGCCAGCAGTGGTGGAGTAATGACTTCTTTCTCTCTATACCTTTATGTTCCTAGATAACCGCACATCTCGAGGTGTATATGTGAAGTTTCTTTAGTAATGAAAGGTCATATTTTCACAAGATCCAAGGAAAATCTTTACACATTTCCAAAAGCTCCTATTCTGCCCATCCCATCAAATACTATATTACTCATACTTATTCTTTATAATTTAAAAATCTAAATATGTTGCCTGGTGGATATTTAAATTATGATAACAGAACTTTTAAACACTAACTTCCGATATATTATTAGATGAGTACAAGGACTGGAAAAATGACTTAGCAGTTAAGAGAACTGAAGGTCCTTCCAGAGGTCCTGAGTTCAATTCCCAGAAAACCCATGAAGTCTCACAACCATTCTAATGGAATCTGATGCTTTATAGTGGTGTGTCTGAAGAGGGGTACAACATAATCAAAGAAAGAGACAGAGAAAGTGAGACAAAGAGACAGAGACAGAAACAAAAAGAGTTGGAGAGAGATGACTACAATAAGAGGTTTTAGAAATGGTTCATAGTCTCCGAAACTTTTGGTACTTTTTCTTTCTTTTCTTCTGTTCCTTTTTGTTAATTTGTTATTTTATTTATTTACAATTCAAATGCTATCCTCATTCCTGCTTTTCTTTCTTGAAGAACCCTATCCCATCCTCCCCCTCCCTCTGCTTCTATGAGGGTGCTCCCCCACCCACCCACTTCTGTCTCTCCACCCTGGCATTCTCCTACACTGGCGCATCCAGCCTTCATAAATCCAAGGACCTCTCCTCCTATTAATTACAGACAATGTCATCCTCTGCTACATATGCGGCTGGAGCCATTGGTCTCCTCATATGTATTGTTTTGGTTGGTAGTTTAGTCTTTGGGAGTTGTGGTGGGCTTGGTTGGTTGATATTGTTCTTCCTGTGGGTTGCAAACCCCTTCAGCTCTTTCAGTCCTTTCTCTAACTACTTTATTGGGGTCCCAGTTCTCGGTCCAATGGTTGGCTTCGAGCATCCTTATCTGTATTTGTCAGATTCTGGCAGAGCCTCTCATTGTTCCTTTGTCTACAACACTGGCACCACGGCATTGTAAATGTTCCCTTGAGACTAAGAGGTCTACACTTTAAAAATGTTAACAGGTGTAGGTGTGACTTTAAGTCATCCTCTAGTCAAGAGGTCAAGGTCAAAGTCAAGAAGTGCTCTGTTTTATGAAGAGTCAGCCTCTAAAGAAATGTAAGATGAACTTGTATGCTAAGTGATGTTAATTCTGGAGGATAACCAGAGCTTTTCAGAGCCCACCAACCTCTGTGCAAGAGAGGCATGCTATCTCTCAATATTTTAAGCAGTAACTGTTTGTCAGACTTCTTTAACAGTAGAACTTGGAAAATAAAGTTGCAAAGCCTCCTTCAGAGCAGGTCTGTACTCTATAGATTTCCTGAACAGCTTTTCTTGACCCGACAGTGAAGCTTTATTACTGCAGAACATGAGAATATGCTCATTTCCTCATTATCTTCCAGCTCTGCTAATAATGTCATTTTTTCCCACTCCAAATGAATGTTTCTGACATTTGCATATGCTTCATAATCAATGTCAAGGGGAATGTGCCAGATAAAGTTTAGACTCCAAAGTAGAAATGTACCAGTACTTTTTCCCTAGCAACCAGCACCAAACCTCTCTGAAGACATACTTGCATTTATTGTCAATTCATTTTCCAGCACAATAAAAATATCTACCATTTAATTATAGTTAAAAATTTCTAAACAACTCTTAATGTGCCTTTAAGTGATAATGCTTTGGACCCAAGATCAAGACTTTCATTTCTTTTTTTTCACACACAAAATTTGCCACCACACAGCAAAGAAAGTTACAAAGATGCTGGAAATTACCAAATCTCTAATAATAAAATAAACCATTTTAAGGTTGGAATTATATTCCTATACTACTTGGGTACATACAATGTGGGGTTGATGACAGAGGTACTACTAGCTCCCAAAAGTATTTGGGCAAATTTAAACCATCATTAATATATAATTCAATTTTAATGAAAGTAAGTATTTAACCATATTTGGAAAGAGAAATATGAGTGCTCTTGTGTATGGTAACAGAAAATTATATACTTAGTACTAAAAGTGACTTATGGTATGAGATATGACTACCATTCTATTCAAAGTAGATATGAGGGGCTAGAGAGATGGCTCAGTGGTTAAAGGTACTGGCTGCTATTCCAGAAGTCCTGAGTTCAATTCCCAGCAACCACATGGTGGCTCACAACCATAATGAAATACAATGTCCTCTTTTGGTGTGTCTGAAGACAGCTTCAGTATACTCATATAAATAAATAAATAAATAAATAAGAAGATAAAAAAAGATCGATATCACTCATGTGGGAACTATCTCTTGTCTGAGAGTAAATTTACAGAATCTTGATACTCTGACATTGAATGGATTCAAACTCTAATGGAAACATTTAAGAGGGAGAATTGTTCTTATATGCATAGGACTAGTGCTTTCTTAATTGTTTTTTCAAACCTAAAGTGGTTTTATAGTTGCTTAATCATTGTACATCTCATGCTGTCTTAATGGGATAAAGACTGGTTTTTGAAACAGTATTCATTAGATATTATAATGTAACTTCCCATTTGCAACAGAAATGAGTAGAGAGGCAGGCCAACTATGGTACATACTATTTTAGAATCTATACTACCAGAATTCACTATATTATAATACATAAATCTAAAAATCAGCTTAAATGATATGTACAGAAACATACTCAAGCAACTATGTAATTTTTTCTATGAAAACTAACCAAATGCCTTATTATAGTATGAATTAAGTTCTTGTCCATGACAAAGTTTCTCCTGGTTCTTTCTCTTTTCTTAGGCTATATGAACAGTTGTCACCCTTATTTTTTTCTTGAGAAAATAATTTTTGATTTAAGAAAATAATACTTTTAGGTAGATTTAAAATCAAGTATCTTGGCTTTTTTAACTGAGAGTTTAAATGGAGCCTCAGAAGGAATATAAGTATATTCTCTATCTATTGACATTCTAAATTTTTATTCTGAAAATCCTGCTCAAATTTCAAATTGGTGGCCTAGTCCGGATGTATTTTCAAGAGACATATATCTTTAAATAATGTGGATTTTAGAATTGTCCTTCAGCCAGTACACTTATAGTGTATTACGGATGTCTTCAATGTGACCTCTTGTTAGTCCTTCTTCAAACTCCACAAAGAAGAAAGTTGTAGAACAGTCACTAGTGGTGTTTGTTTGTTTCTTTGTTTTTCACATGTTTTGGAATTTAAACAAACATTTAGTCTTCTGAATTCAAATGGCAGTAGAATTTGTTTATAAAACCTACTCACATACCTGTAATGTCCCATGATTAATATAGATAGAATACTAACAAAAAACTGAGAGTGTTTCAGAACTTCTACATTCCATCAATTTTTCCAAATTTAAGCCTTCTGTTGATGTAGACAGTATGATGCATCCTTAACTCACCTTTTTGCTTGTTAAGTGTTCGTGACATTTTGAAATCCTTGACTGACAGAGTTTTGGATATTCTGTGCTGAGAGGAACATACGTTCGACCTACCATGCTTAAAAGGCTGCCTCTTCTTGAATCAATTCTTCATTAACGCTGACTTCTCCCTAACAGTTGTCCTCATTAGATTGCAAAGCTCCTCATTTCTCTCTTATTACATAGTGATGAAGTCTTCGTCTCCTGGGAGATGGAAAGAGACTGTGTTTGAATTTCTTGTCTACAACACTTGGGTGACTATATCATAATACAAAATTGACAATGCTTCTCAAAGGCCAAACCAGGAATAATGCAAAAAAAAATACCGTTTTTGAATATGTACCATCTAAAATATACTTTCTTTACTTGGTCTATAATGGTACAGAGTTGCTGATTTAAATATAAATAACTCATGCTGAACTTCTGTTTATGTAAAGTATGTTCTATTAAATCCTATTTTGAGATAATATTTCCCCATCAATATAAATTAGTTTCCATCTTCCCCATGGGGTGTGAAGCTCTTTCTCTTGTTCTTTAAGAGAAACACAAAATATACTCACTGTGAATGATATAATTTTATATGAGCAACTTGGGTGGGAGAAAGTGAAGAAAACACACCACAATTGTATTAATTTAATATATGGCTAAAAAATTTCTTCAGAAATAGAAACAGTCATTCAGAAAATTACACCACTGAAATTATGTGGAGAATTTTTATGTGCACAGTTGTTAAGAAATAAGAAATATTCACATATTCTCTGTATGTGTTAGAGTGAAATTTGTTTTAATGTAAATAATAGAAGTAAAAGAAAATTGGGAAAAGAAGAGGACAACACACTAGTTATTTAGTACTTCACAGTATAATAGGTAATTTTTTGATCCCTAGTCCTGGATGGAAAATGTATAAGGATGAAAATATCATCTAAAATATGTTTTGACTTTGACTTGACTTTTTTCTTCCTCAAGATGAATTTTAATACAATGTGGAAATCTCAATGTGTATTTTAGTATATGTTTACTAATACATGATAATCATGTAAGAATCCAGAAATTCCTCTTTAAAAGGTTATCCACGGCATTGTATTATTAAAAAGGAGCATGATGGAACCAAGCAGTTGCTCTGAACCTGAGCACCATACCCACAGTAGACTCTCAGAGAGCATTTGACAGAGGGTAGACACTCTAAATAGGATTGTTACAGGTCATAAGACCTAGGTTTGGAATTAATTCCAACATCTGTATAAATTTGGCCTTTTACCACGAAAGTGACTAGTAAGAGTAATGATTTGTAAATTTGGTAATAAAAGAATAGCAAGTCTCTTTCAGTACAAAAAAAAATTGGGACATTTAAAAGTGGACAAAATCCACATAATGCATTTCCATTACTACTTAAAGGCAGTTCTGAGGCACAGTATAGTATCTAAATCACTTCAATGTCAATGTTATTTGTTAATTATATATATATATATATATATATATATATAATGTTATTTGTTAATTTCATATATATATATATATATATATATATATTTTTTACCACTATAAATTTGAATAAATTTGAAATTAGGGTAATCTCACTTAGAAAGCATTTCTAATTTATCTTTGTTAAGTACCAAAATTACAAACTAAATATTGGGGAGTCTTTTTATTTCCCTAATAGGACCTGTCTGTAGTCATTAGGCTGAACTAGGATTCTGTAGGATGCACTTTGAAAATGATGGATTGGATGTTTCCCTGAGGTACCTTCAAGAGCTAATATTAAATGATTTCATCATTTCCTTGAAATATGGCCCCTTCCTGAGCTTTCTGTTGGATATTCTGTGGCAGCTTATTAAACAGCAGATGCTCAGGTGTCCTGCTGTCATCCCAGGAGCAGGTTTATTTTGTAGCAAGTGACAATTCCAGATGGTGAGCTGGCTGCAGACGAGCACTCTGTCGATGAAATGGCTGAGGATGGAATATAAGGCACCCATACACAGTCCACGGCACCTTCACAATTCACATTACCTCCAGGTCTTGAAGCCTCCTTCATTTCAGTTAATATGAGGGATCAGAGTTTTGTTCACTGTGTTCATACTGGTCATAGTATATTTATTATTCAACTCCAAGAAATGTCTACATTAAACTATCAGCTAAGTAGCTGTCTTTTTAAAATAATCCATTTTACTTTGAAAACTAAAAATGACTACTTGCACGTGGGTTTATGACCTTGAGTTTAAATTCCCCCAAATCTAACTCATCAATATACTTATATGCTCTAGATTCAGTTAAACAACCCTATCTTTCATATTTTCTATTTTTCTTTCAAGGTCACAAAAAGTATTATTTGTTTTATAAATATATGATACAGTTCAAATTGCTCACTATTACGAACAGATGGGGGCATGGCCTTGGTGGGGTTTCTTGACCTAGTTTCTGTCCCTGGGACAGGGACCCAGTGTGAGCCTCCATAGGTATCAATGGATACTCTAGGTGTAAATACTTTCTGAACTCACTAACAGTGGAGGGCTCCTCCCTTCTGAGGAAAGTCCTCCCTGTTAATGTTAATGCCTCTATGATAATGAGTTATTACTCCAGGAGTCCAGGAATGGAGGGTATGTCTATATCTCAGCAAAGTGGTAAACACTTCAACCTTCAGGACATCCCTTAAGGCTATGGGAACAAACTCTAAATTTCTAAGTTCAAAAATATATAATTTCTCAACCATACAAAAAATAAGGATGTAATATGAATCATATAAGGCACCTCATGGGACCAAAAGCAGCTATACTGTGAGCCAACTTGTTAGAAAAATTACTAAGAAAACTGATAAAAAGGTTTAGGGAGTGGTGATCACAAGAGATCACACCCAGGTAAGTTGATTGTTTGTTTGGTTTTGTTTATGCTTACTGTAGATTCCCAAGTTCAAGACCAGCCTAATACAGAGCAAAGGGTAATTTCAGGGCAGGGTCCCACCCAGCAGGTTTATCTTCTGTGCTTCATTAACAGAGGCAGACATCTCTCTGAATTCCTTTGCAAAGTTATGAAAATAATGGATTCATGCTGTCTCCTAAAAGTCAAAGGCCTGGGGTGAGGACATGCTGATTCCTAAGATAATCAAATGGAAGCCTGGAGTAAATGGCTGGATTGATATGTAAAATAAAAGCCTGGACCTATGTTCTGAAGGAGATGAGCTATCCAGAGAATACTTTTAAGATAAAAAGAGAGAACTTCTTGGAAAACTGACACACACACACATAAGCAAGCATGACGTGGAAGGAAAGATCTCTTTCCTTTCTGCAAGCAAGCAGAATACAGACAGAGAGATCTCCAGAGAGAGAGCACAGAACATAGCAAGAAGCAGACATTAAACGCTGGATCAAGCAAAACACAAGTCGTCAGCTTGGATACAGGATTTGACTTCTGGTTATTCTTTTCTCTTTTCCCAGACACTCTAATCTCAGAACCCCTCTCCAAGCTGGTCCTTTATTTTGTAGTAATAGAAATAGAATTATATACAAGAGAAAATAGGAAAAACAAAGATCTCCAATCTAAAGCAAGTATTCAGTAAAAGTATGAAAGCAAAAGCATACAAAAACTTACTTATAGTCTGCACCGTTCTGAAATACCACAGCCTTGGCATAAAGGTCTACCTTAATACTTGTTTCGTAAGAGTCTAATTCTGTAGCTGCCTCTCCTAGAAATAAGTTTTTCTCAATGATTGTATTTAAAATGCCCATGCTGCCTGTTTTCATTTGAGTTTTCATATATTCACTTCAACTTACCTGTTTAATTTCACTATCCATATATATGCAAAAGTGAATTGATGAACTAAAAGGGTATTTAATATCTGCCCTGGTTATTCCTGTGATTTAGATATGAAGTGTCTGACGAGTCTTCTCTGGTGGAGAAATCCTCTACAAGTTGATGAATTTGGAGCAGTAATTGGATCACAAGGACAGACTGATTAATATACAATAGTTGAATATATCCTTGGAGATAGGATAGATCTAGGTGAAGGATACAGGTTATTGAAAGATGTTCCTTTGAAAGGAACATGTTTTCCCTGATCCCTATTCTTTATTTCCTGATGCTATAAAATATCTGTCTGCCACATCCTTTCAAGACTATTGGACCTGGATCAGATGTGAATTAACTGTGGAGGGCAACCAAGAATATAGTTTGGTTTGTTGTGGTTATTGTTGTTGTTTTCCTTTATTTTAGTTCCTTCTGGTATTTTGTCATAGTCACAGAACACTAGCCCTGTTATTTGACATGGGAATAGAAAAAGTATCTGAAGTTTAATTCCTTAAAATTACAGTTTATCATGCCATATTTATCAGGTTTCCCCCAATGATCCAATTATGTCTTCTCTTTTTCAGACCTAATTTAATGAAACAGAACTTTTGGCAGGTACTGAAAACTTCTATTTGGTTCCTCATCACAGATCTGTCTACAGGCATTTCAGTTGGCTTATTAATTCAGGAACGCGCAAGAAACTTAACATATCCTTTCAAGGGATATCTCAACAACTGCCACCTCCTATATATCTGGACAGTTACCAAGACCCACAGATAGTCAAGAGGACAGAACTACAGGGACATATGAGCAATTCAAGGCAGTCACTTATAGCGAAAGACTTATCAAAGCATTTTCTTTTTTGAAAAATGTTAAGTAATTATAATTTTGATTGCTTATAGTATTTTAAGTATTTATTTTAGTAATGGGTATATAAATGTTTTGCTTGAACTTTATGTGTAAAACTTGTTCGCACCTGAACATTATTTTTGGAACATGCTCACACCTAATGATGCCAGAATAATCATCAGCTCCCCTAGAACTAGATTTACGGATGTTATGCACCTCTGTGTAGACACTGGGAATATAACCCAGGTTTCAGCAAAAGCAATGGCTCTTAGGTTAAAAGCCCAAAGTGCATATCATTATGTTAACACATATCACGTTTTTAAGAACAGAAAATAAGCATAGTATACCATGCAATCTGGACAGAAACCTAAGCAAACAATCCAAAAGAAAGCATAAAAATATCAGTTTTATTGAGATAATATATTACATACTATGTTAATAAAGAACTGGATATCCATTATTCTATGTTAGGAAGGGTGAACTAACCTCTTATGCATGAACATAATCTTAACTCCAAATACAAGCATTTTTTGCATAAAACGATTGTACTGGAACATAACTTTATGATTAGTAAGAATTACTTGATATAGTGACTTTTCATACTTATAAGACATACATGCTAATTTTAATATCCTGAAGTAAAATAAATCAAAATTTAACTCTGTTAGAAGTTTTTAAAAATGTGAATTTTACATATAATGGTAACATAGACATAGAAATATTAAGATTTATATCAATATTTATGTAGAAACATTACTTATTTAATTAATTACATAGGAAAACATTTTTCTTCTTCTCTACAAAGAACAGGTTATATTAAAATCCCTCAAATGCATAAAAAGTTAACATGAGCATTCAATGAGAACTGATTCCTGAATTCTCTTTTATACATATTTGTTCTATTATAGTTTAAGATTTTTCCCTGAGTTCATAATTGGTTACATTTAAATGCTATAAGATATAGCTATTCAATTGTAAGTGTAGTGTTGATTTGTTAATTATTATGTTTTCATAAAATAGAATCTATACTACCTAATAATTTAGCAGATTATTTATTATAAATATGTATAAAGTATTCAT
Organism: Micromys minutus; assembly: GCF_963924665.1. NCBI lineage: Eukaryota > Metazoa > Chordata > Mammalia > Rodentia > Muridae > Micromys > Micromys minutus. The sequence goes on along the minus strand of NC_137974.1, from coordinate 19,534,232 downwards.
TGGTTTACAAAGTCATTCCCCCAATCAATAGAGCTTCCCATACCCCAGATTAACATTCACCCTTTTTCAAATTATCCTAATTACCATCTCATATCTAAACATTGGAAGAGTAGCCTCTTTTAGATCAATATTTCATGAGATCCATTTAATGATGGCTATCCATATCACACAGCTTTTGTTTGTTAAGCTGACACAGAAAATTAGCTCCTATTTTCACAAGCACATGAACCAGATGGCAATAAGAATCAGATATAAAAATAATAAACTTAAGCCAGAGAATTAGAGATTGTTTGAAACAACATGCCATCTCAAAGATATAAAAACACTGTCGGTTAAATCCATTTTCTTTTGCTCCACGCATGAGCTGTCTGATGCATTTATTTCCATCCACCTTTATTGGAGAATCTGTCCATTAAATTAAACCACGGAAATGCAGGGCAGATGAGTCTTCGTTCAGGGAACTAATAAGCCCACTAAGTCACAAACAGTGAACCAGAAGAGATGTAGTTTTTCACCTTTCTTACACACCTGGGAGGCATTAAACAATTTTTGCTCGGAAGGGGCCTTTTTTCCTTGTCCACTGGAAATACTTTGCTTCCACAGACTCTAAATAATGAGCCACTTTAAGGTAACTATGTGTAGAGGGACTTGTGCAACAGAAGTACATCTCAGGATATATGCCATTAGAAAGCCAAGCTTATTACTTTGATGTGCCAAATGAGGCCACAACTCAAAATTCCCCAAACTCTATCTTTTTGGCATGCAGTTAGAGAAAAAAGTGACACATAATGCTTCCCTGTTTCCACATCCAGTCCCAGGTGAAGCAGAAATCTGCCTCGGTTAAAAGAAAATCCTTTGAGACACATACATGATCAAAAATTTATAGAAAGATTGTAAATATGTCCTTTTAACATTAGCTGTTGGCTTTCACAGCAGATTGATTATAGCCATACAAATCTGTCTAGCACAGGACAGAAAGGGCACATGATGGTGAACTTGTGAATGTGGAAACTTAAGAATACAAACTTTCCATATTAAAGAATATTTAAGAAAGGGCATTTATTCCATTAATTGTTCATATAATAAAACTTTTATTTCTAATATTAATATGTAAAAAGGGAAGAAAATATATAAGTCTTTGACAAGTTCAAAATTATGTTAAAGTGTTTAAATGAATATTTTCCTAACCTTTAAATAAAACTCAAATTGCAATTTTGAAGGCCTAAAACAATGTGTAACTATGTATATAAATTCAAAAATAAACAGATTGAATATGAAGCACACCTATTTGGAATATGAAAAGTAATTTTTATGGCAATATTCTTTTTATTATATTATTTGAAGTGATAATTTGGCATAACTACACGGAATCTCTTCTTTTAAAATGAAGTTTCAAGGAGGTAGGATGAATATGTGCTCACACTCAACTGTAGTTTATGACTACTTGACTTTTTTTTTTTTTTTTGCCTTTGATGAAAATAATTTTTTTCCTGCAATATGTTCTGATTATGGTTCTCCCTCACTTGCTCCTCCCACTTCCTTATGTCCCTTTCCATCTGGATCCGTGTCTGTCTTCCATGAGGAAACAGAGATATCTAAGGAAGAATAACAATTAAATAACATAAAACCAAGCAGATTAGAATAAGACAAATCAAGCAAAAAAAAAAAAAAAAAAAAGAGCCAAAGGAAATACATGAGAAACATATAAATACAAAGATACACACTTGCACACACAGAATTCCATAAAGCACAACCAATAAGCCATACTATATATGAAAAGGACATGTAAACAGGAAAACAAAAATTCTCTGACTTACCACTAAGACGAAATGCACTTGCAAAGATGTCTTTGAGTTTATGTTGTGTTCAACTATCTCTGGCTGAACATAGCACCTACCCTTGAAAGCAGTTTGTTACCTCCGTTGAGAAAAAAGCAACCATCCAAACGATAGTCCAACCAACCAAACAACCAAACAACCAACAAACCAACCAACGAACCAACCAACCAACCATCCAACCAATCAACCAATCAACCAATCAACCAACCAACTAACAAACAAAACAATCAGTTATTTATTTGTGGAGGGTTATAAGTCATATGTGCAACTGCCCTGTTGTCTAGAAAGCCACGATAGTTGGTTTCTTCCCCCTTTATGGCTTTTGTACTATTAATAGCTCCTTTTCTGCAGTTTCCTGAGCCCTAAAGGGAGAGATTTGATGGAGGCACTAGGGCTGAGAGTTCCAAAGATGCTAATTTTCTGCATTATATCTGCTGTGCATCATATGGACTGTTTTTTCCATCTGCTGCAGGAAAACCTTCGCTGATGATGGATGAACAAGGTACTGATATGTGCTTATAGCAGAATGTCACTGGGAGTCATTATTGCTCTGTTTTTGTTTGTTTTTGTGGCAGAAAGCTGTGGTTTTACTTTAGGGTCCTGGGATATCTAGTCTCTGGTGTTTGGCCACTGAAGCACCAGCACATATATATGGGTCTCATGTCATGGAATAGGTGCCATGAACCCCATTGGCTGGTTACTCCTTCAAGCTTCATGCTGTTATTGCACCAGTGTATCTTGCAGGCAGATTAGTTATCAAAGTGTTTCTAGCTGGGTTGTTGTTTACTTTAGAGAGTACTTTGCAGCGCCATGAACACTGACTAGTCTCCTGAGAGAAAGCCTTTGGTAGGCAATAGCTTGAGTACAGTGAATTGTGTAGGATGTGGTCAGCTGTAGGACCTGGCCATCATTTTGGGGAGAGCCAACAGCAGCCTCTGCAGGAGCCTAGTCATTTACATGTTCTCATAGAATGCCTTTGGCCAAGAGCTCTTAGATGCAACCTGCTCCCTGTCCTGGCATCTTCATTTGGTGAAAACATATGTCCAGGTGGGAAATGTCTCCTGATTCTTTTCTGATTTCATTACCATTTTCTTTATTTCTATACACAGGTATATTTTTGCAGTAGCATTTAATGTGTGTGGCCTCCACATGACCCATCAAATGGCTTATTTTTAGCTAAGTTTCCTCCCTTTTTTCCATTTTTCCTCCCTTCTCTGGTTTATTTCTCATTTCAACAGTGTGTCCCACACTTTTTCCTTCGATAACCATGTCTTCTAGCTCCCCTTCCTAGAGATCCACCTCATTTCCAAGTCCATTATTTTCTGACTAACCTCCAGGATTATACTGATTGTAACTTGCTTATCAGATAATTGCTGACAGAAATGAAGGCCAATAAGACCACAAGCATAATCTGCTACATCATAAATTGTATTTTTAATTTCATATTGTTGTAGTTGAGTTCTAAATATTTATAGGAATAATGCTTTCAGTAAATTTCATATAAATGGTGATTAATATCCTCTAAACATTATAAAAAAGAAAAAAAACTGTTCAACATATATTTTGCAGTTAGAAATCTAAATTTGCCAGAAAGTAAATAGCTTATTTAAAAAAAATAAATATCCCATGCATATTAGAGAAAATAAATAAATATTAAATTGAGTGTTTCTTAGCAGTCTAATAAGTTGCTAAAATAAAACTTGGTAGTTATTCATTTTTATGTTATTCACTGTACAGTTCAAATACTGAAAAACGTTAACTAAAAATATAGAAAATGGATCATCATCATGGATGTATTAATGAGTGTGAGATTTTACATAACGATCCATTAACATTCTAAATTGTTAGAACTATTACTTAAATTTTAACTAGTAGCATAGTTGGATACAGAAATCCCATGAGAAGAACACTGTCAGAATGAGAATGGAGAAATACAAGAATGTTGTCTATAGAAACAGACCTTAGTGTGGATACTAAATTACTGAGAACTGGTTAGCAATCTGTTTTCTTATTCATACATAACACTTACAAGTCATATTTGGAGTGTCCTCAATGTAACAGATATTCCTTGAGTTAATGAATTTCTACCCACCCATGACAGTACATACTAATTCTTCTATTAGTGTGATAATTATCCCATATAAATAACTTAACGTTTTCTTTTACATTTTCTGGTCAGATATCACTATCACAATCTCAATCATCATCATCAAGATCATCATTAAAGTAAGCATTGTAGAGAAATTTTAACCCAACAACAGGACAACCAAGGGATGACATCCAAAGACCTTCTAGATCTGTGTGATTCTGCTGAAATGATACAGCTTGTATCCGATTACTACACACATTTTGTAAGGTAAAGTTAGTTTGTCAAAGGAAGGAGCCATGTTTGAAAGTGACATATAAGGAGAGACAGACAAAATGAAGAGCCTGAGAAAGATTTGAGAGACTGAATCAAAGCCAGGAGAGATTCAACTCTCACTAGAACAGACAATAAGAAAGACAGAACAAGCCAGAGACTATAAATGATCCAGAAAACTTTAATAAATTGACCAAGCTAACTGGACCCCAAGCAGAGCAATCAGTGAAAAGGCAAGAGAAGCCAGATTGAATCGATTAGTTAGGAGAGGAGTTTGAGCCAAGACCGCTGAGTTGACCAACCAGTTAGGCTTCAGAAAGAGCTATAAAGGGTGAACATATTCAGCAATTAACTTCTTAGATGACAATTATATCTGGGGAATAAAAGTTAAGTTTATGAACCATGTGTGATTGTCCTCGTGATTATGAGCTAAACATGTTAGTTCTCCCATGGTGTAAAATCAGCTAAAATGAAGATGTCCTGAAATAGCACAGGTAGGTGGGAAGTCTTCACTCGTAGTTGGAGTTTCTGGCTCTTCGTCTGTCTGTACAGTTTAATTTGGACATCCTAAAGATAGACCATGAGTGAGAATCTCATCTTCTGATATTTATCCTGAAAAAGAGTTCTTGATATTTTACTGCTTAGGGGCTGAGCTGATCAGTGGTTCTGTCAATATGATTGCAGCTTGTAAGCAGAGATTGCTCTCCTTGCTGTGCTATATTTTGTTCCTCAGAAAACTGCAAAACTTATCATTTCTTGCCTAATCTCAGCTCCTTTTCCCCCCAAGTCATTTTGCTAAAACAGCAAAGAGCAGCCAAAACACATCATTACTCCAACATTTTCTAAGGAATTCTAGTAAAACTGCAGACTTGCTAAGCACATGGTCTACCACTGAAGTTACTGTAAGTGACAACTAGGCTGGCGTGTCATACCCTAACATGACACTTTCCAGGCAACGATCCCTTCTTTCTCTTGTCACATTCGTACAGTCATACCACTACACTTAATTAGAGATTTCTAAAGCCCCCTCTTTATCAGGTTTAATAAATGGTTAGGGATATTTGAAGTGAATTACAAAATTTTAAAGTTTCTCTATCAGTCAGCCTACTAAATTGACATAAACTTAGATCAAAGATACTTGACTTTGTAATTATTCCTTAATTACAAATATAAAACATGTACTTTAAAGACCCAATATCAGTGGGATTGATGAAGGCTAGAAGTGTGTGTGTGTGTGTGTGTGTGTGTGTGTGTGTGTGTGTGTGTTTGTGTGTGTGTGTGTGTGTGTGTGTGTGTACATTTATATTTCTGTGTGCATGTGTTTCCATTCTTATATAAATGTAGTTAAGGTCTGCTGTTCTTCTAGTTACAAAATCACCCACACCCTCAACCATAACGGGGGATAATTAAGATGGTTTCCTGGTCATGCACACCCTTTATATCACCCTCTATCACACTGATCTTTCACAACTGATCACAAAACAAAATAAACAAACAAAACTTAAATAATCTTATATGTACTACCCTCCATCCCACTGACTACGTCTACAGGAATATTAAAATCTATGAAGATAACATATAGAAATGTTTATTCATCTAGTTTGGTAGTCACAGCAAGATAGAAACAATAGGTTCTGTAACCATGTTTCTCTCCCGATCCAAATTTGCATTTATGCAGGGAAGTTCCAAGTATCATAAATCACTCTTGACCAATTTGCCACCAAATCAAATGCATGGCAAACAAGAGAATAAAGTTATCACATTAATCTTTCAAGTATATTTCCACATGCTTCCTTAACATTGCACTTTTATCTTGTGTCAAGTTGAAATAAAACTTACCAGCATAGATCGAGCTGCTAATAACTTAGGCAGTGGCCAGCCCCAGAAAACTTTGGTCTACCAGTGGACAACTCTACACACATGTGCTGTGGCAATCGATGACCGTACACCATGTGCTATGGCAGTGGTTGGTCCTACATTTAGATAGCAGAGCATGGCACTGTAACATGTGCTTTGGTAGTGGATGGCTGTATAGTCATGTGATGTGATAGTGGATGGCCCTATCCCCTTATTATCTGGTACTTTATGGTTTTACATCCATACATCACTAAGTAAACTCAGTGGACTAATTAAAAACATAAAAAGAGACCAAGAGTCTGGGATGGGGATGTGGAATGGGTCCTAGAAGGGTAGCAAATATGACAATAATACATTTTATATTCATATGAAATTACCAGAAAGTAAGTGTTAAAAACATGTTTGCCAAGTGTGGTTCATGACATCTGTGAAGCTATAATTTATTCTCTAATTGAGGCTGTATTAGACTTTGTGCAAAGGAGGACTTCTGTTTGAAAGAGCCAACACAAGATACAAATCCTATTAGCTAAAATTACCAAATTCTGTCTCTCTAAAGAATAACTCAAAATTTTCATTCATCCAATATGACAACGGATGTTTAATGTTATATATGTATATATATATATATGAATATATATATATATATATATATATTCATAACACTGGCTTTACATATACAGTATAAATACTAACATATCTAAAACTTTACTACCACATCTGTATGCAAGGATGTAGCTATATAACTTTAATTAAACTAAACAGTATATAATTTATACATTTAAAGGTAGGCACCCAAATTCTTTCAGTAAATACCAAATACCTGGAAAGCAATGCCATTAAGTAATCCTGATACAACAAAAAATAGCGCTTAGCAATCCAGCATGGGCCTAGAAAGTATAGTAACCAATCACAACATGTATAAAGGTTTGTTACCTTTTCAAAACATTATTATTATCATTATTATTATTATTTTATTATTATATACACTCCAGATTTTGTTTCCCTTCAAGTCCACCCTCCGACTGTTTCACATCCCAAACCTCCCCCACATCTCATTTTGAAAGAGAGATCTCAATTAAGAAATGTTCCTAGTAGAGTGGTTCATGGGAAAGTCTGTGGTATATCTTCCAGATAAACAGTTGGTGACTGGTGTGGGAGGGGCCAGATCACTGTGTGGGCTGTGCACTTCTGGGTACTATATGACAGCAGACTGAGAAAGCCATGAAGAACAAGCCAGTTAACACGACTTCTGTGTTCCCTATATTTCACTTCCTGCCTCTGCCTGAATCTTCCCTGGATGATGTACTTCAATTAATAAGACAATATAAACCTTCTTCTTCCTGGAAAAAAACAAAACAAACACACAACAATAACAACAACAAAGAAACCCATTGCACTTTTACATTTATAGTCAGAAACTAATTGGAGGAAAAGAAATTGTTTTTATCACATTTACAAATTTACACTGATGTATATCTGATTGTCCCCTTGTTGAAGCTGCTCTTTGTAAGGATGATCATTCAATTCATTTTTAAAAGGCTGAAATACTTGTGTCACTATTGGCTAAATAGGCATGTTTGATGTGCCTTTTAATCAAGGCCTATGAATAGATGCAGGTATAGGAAAGAACAAGAGGTCTATGAAGGAATGAGGAGGCTACAAAATATCAGCCTCCTGCTTCCTCTTAAACACAATCAGGGACTGTAGGACTACAGGTAGGCTGACACTGGTCACAGGAGGGACCATTGATTTAAACAAGGGTTGAGAAGTTCCCAACATGGGAACCAAACAAAAGACAGTGATGACTTCTTGCAGGCTGGCAGATAAAGCTTTAGTCTCAATAGGCTGTGCCATGTCACCTTTGCCTTGAGTAAAATGAAGGCCAGAATTTTAATAGATTCTGCATTACATGAATTACCATCTTGTGTTTTGCCATTTTGACCTTTTCAGCATTCCTCCTATAATTTGATTGGGCAGCTATTATGCTTGCTTTCTGTTTACAGCATTTAACCTGAAAGGAAGAGAGATATTGAGCCAAACAAGCAAAATACTAAAATAACACAGAGACTTAATTAGAGGTATAATGTGCTGCAAGTCAGGGGACCTAAATGCCACCAAGCCTGGAACTGTGTTGTGTCTTGATTGACAGAGGCAGCAAGAGAACTGAAAGTAATAAGTAAAGTGAGGACAAATAAAACCAATTATTGACATAATTTAAAGGTCATTTACATTAAAATTCCATCTGGTATATTAGATGCCACCATAAAAAATGCTTTTAAAATGAATTCACAATTGAAAATCGTGAAATATGCGAAGCTTGCAATGGCCTCACCTAGAAAACTACAATTTAGCAAAAGCAATATATCAGGTGGCATTCCTGATTATACAAGGCACAGTTTGGGGGTTACAACGTAAATATAAATAACCTCAATATATGTTTCAACTGCTTATAATCATCAGCTGTGGTTATAAGCAATGGATATGTGCTGACACCAATTCATACGATGCAGTGATTATATTCTAAGAGCACTCAGAAACCTGAGTGAAGGACTGAAAGCAATGAACGACAGGGCTTATTGAGGACTGAACTTTTATACAATCCATATAGTAGAAGGGTGAAGACATAATAAAGTTGTAGGGATTTGGCTTTTTTTTTTTTTTTTTTTTTTTTTTTTTTGGTATGGAGGTGATTTCAGTGAGTCTAGGCATTTGATAGACAGGATACAGCATGGAGATACCAGGAAGACTGAAGTTGTAGAAAGAGCAAAGCAGAGATTAGGTGAAAAATAAAAGTACTGTAATAAAAAGGATATAAAATGAATACGTACAACACTAGGCTTCAAACAGAAAAGTTAAGTATAAAAAGCTTGGTAGTGCTAACTGATTTTAATTCTACAAGTAGCGTTAAGAAAAGCAGAAAAATAAATGTATCATAGTATGTGAATCTCAATTTGTAAAGAATGATTCGAGAAGAGATAATTTTAATACACCTTTCGTCTTTCAAAATGTCATAATCTTATTGACTTCCAAATTTGATAACTTCTACATGAACTTAGATTTGTTCTAATTCACTAGAATTATAATAATTATCATGGTGAAATAAGGACACTGATCAGATGAATATAAAACGATGAAATTACATATTAAATAATATATGGATTCCAATATATTTAAATTAGTATTATGTTTCAAATCAGTTTTCTCTGTAGTCAGTCTTATAGCAGTAGATAGGTAAATTGTTTTGGATATTTTTGGTTTATTACCTTTTTAAGTTGATAATTTATGACTCAGGTAAATCCATATATGCACATGCTATAAAGGGGAAATTAGTCATTTGCAATAAGCCATGAGTATAAAGAACTATTATAAACTAAATTTGAATGATTAAAACATTTTTCAGAAACTCTGTAAACAGTGAAAAACATATTTTTATATTTAAAATATAAAAATGAATACCTACGATATTCATAAAATATCATTATGTAGACAAGGTAGCTTTCTTCCCAGAAACAACAAAGAGCAGCAACAAAACATACTTTATACATATATGATATGTATATATACATATATGATAATATACATGAAATATATAAATACATAAGATAAATATATGAAATATATGTTTTTCTCTCTACTCCCCCCAGTGTGTTTGTGTTTGTGTGTGTGTGTGTGTGTGTGTGTGTGTGTGTGAGAGAGTGATGTGTAACAATTAAGAAAACTAGGTCATAAATTTAAAAACTACAGTAAAGGGCACATGGCACAACTTATAGTAAAGAAACTAATTCCATCCATTTATCTAGAAATTTCATAATTTCATTTTTCTTTATAGCTAGAATGCTATTTGACTGTGCACATTTACATTTTTGGTTACCATTTGCCACTGAAAGATATTTATGTTGTTGCCATTTCCTAGGCATGTGGGTAGAGCAATAGTGAATTTGGCTGTACAAGTGTCTGTGAGAAAGGATGTCAACTGCTTTGGGTATGTGCCAGGAGATGTGTACCTGGATCATGGGACAGATTTCTAGTCTGTCTTTTGAAAGTTCTCTATACTGTTTTCTAAAGTGGTAAGAACAGTTTTCAATCACACAACAGTGGATGTGTCTTCTTTTGTCCTACATCCTCTCCAACATTTGATGTCTGTTGGGCAGTTGATCTGTGTTTTTCAGACTAAAGTAAGCTAAAATCCCAGGGCTATTTCCATTTAAGTCTTCCTAATTTGTTAGCAATAAGGATCTCAAATTTACCCTGGGATATTTGTGACTTTCATATAAGTAGAATTCCTATTCTTTCCTCTCTCATAAACGCCTCACTATTTCAGTAGTGTTACTGCTTGTGGGTGGAAAAAGGCAAAAATGTAAAAGAATGAGGGTCTCTCGCCTGTGTTTTTCCTAGTGGTACCAGGCACCAAGTCTCAGCCACTGGATCTTTGCATATACTACTTAGAAAAGACAATGAATTCGAACTTTTTCTTTTCATCATCAAATCCCAGGTATGGCAGAAGTACAGAATTAAAACCCATACCTAGCATGTGTATTTATTTTAGTGAAAATGTTCCTTTTCATTTCAAGGTGGGAATTGGATGATGTTCCTGTTATGGTGTGGTGAGAAATGACTAAGAAGAGCAAAGCAACAGTGACTCAGGTGCAGCCAATTATTGTCCCTAGAGCCCCCTGCTGAACTTTCACACATCTCAGCTGGGTAGAGGATGGGGGATCTATGACAGCAAATGTTTCCTGCTTCTATAACTGACAGAGCAGCCATGTGCATCTTATCTGAGTCTGTGGGTTTCACTGGCTTCCTGAGTCTTCTTATAAGCCCTTCTTCTACCAAAGAGAATGTTTCAGTTTATAGGAAATAGTTACATAGCAGCGATCACTTAAGTTTAGACAAATACCTGTGGCTCTGCAACTATAGCTAAAGTGTTCCTAGTCCAATTCCCCCAAGTAGTTGGGTAGGTAAGGGAGGAGCAAAGCTTAAAAACTTGCTGTGTAGAAGGTTATTAGTAAATATTAATGGTCACGTGGATAAAGGATATGTTCTGCAAGTACGAATATCTGAGTTCAAAGCCCAGAACTGTCATTATACCATCCCTGCTAGTTTTCTTCTGGACTCTCTGTGCTCACATAGCAGGGAGGGAGACAAACACAGAAGGATCATCAGAAACTTGTACACTATTTAGCTTCAAACAGAGAGTAGGAGAAATTAGGTAGAGGTAGTAACTGTGACGTAACATTCTCTGGACTCCATATGATGTAGTAGTGCGCGTGTGCACTCACACGCACACGCACACATACAATTCACATACACAGACATAGCACAGAGTATGTATGGGTAAGTGCCTCTTTACCATATGTTTATCTATATACATGCTCTCTAGCCTTCTTTACTTCAAGGCTCAGCTCTTCTATGCAATTATTTATTAACAAGTTTTGGGTTCATCCATAGATTAGACAACTCATAATATCAAAAGGGGATGGCTGAATATGTTGCCTATACAACTGACCTCTGACAGAATTTAATTTCCTCAACTGTGGCATAGGGTGCATTGTAATGGTAGCCCTTTTACTGATAATACAAACACATTGCGGCATCCCATCTGTGAGGCTCAGGTGTTTCCTCCTATCAATTGGTCAAAAGTTAGGCTCCATAAGGGCATAGTTGTGAGTTGAAAGATAAACATTGAATAAACAGAAGTAAATGACAAGGGAACCAGGGCCATCTGTTCATTTAATTTATTTCTGCTTTCTGGACCTGCTTCAGCACGCTACTTACTGTGTCACCTGCATCAACCATTCAATTCCTACACCACCTGCCTAACCTTATGACTAAATTCAAAGTAACTAAGTTCCTTGTAGACATTTCTGACTGTATCTTTGTGTATGTGTGTTTCTTGGTAATCAGAAAGACTCAGATGCTAACATAAAGCCAATATTTCCATGTCAAGCCTTTGTTTTAAATGTTTTGCAGTGAGGGAGGTGGCTGAGAAGAGCCATTTGAGTGGCATGGTAAAAGCTTTGCATCGATCCCCATTACTGCAATTAATTAATTATTAGTTAACGAACCTACAATTTCCATATGGTAGCTGATTATCTACCCTAGTAGGCATGATACTCAGCTACTAAAGATAATGACTTCATGAAAATCTTAGGCAAATAAAAGTTACAAATAGGAATTAGAATATATCATTCTGAGTAAGGAAACCCAGTCCCAAAAGAACACACATTGCATGTGGTCACTGATAGGCAGATATTTGCCCAAAGGCTCAGAGTACCCAAGATACAATTCATGGACTACCTGAAGCTCAACAAGAATGAAGACAAAGCCTAGATATTTCAGTCCTCCTTAGAAAGGGGAAGAAAATTTTCAAGGGAGGAAATACAGGAGCAAAATATCAAGCAGAGATTGAAGCAGAGGCCATCCAGTGACTGCCCCACCTGGATATTTATCCTATATGCCACCATCAAATCCAGACAATATTGCTGATGACAAGAGTACATGCTGACAGGAGCCTGATATATCTGTCTCCTGAGAGTCTCTTCCAGATCATGACAAATACAGAAACCTATGCTCCCAGACAACTATTAAACTGAGAACAGGGTCCCCAGTGGAGGAGTTAGAGAAAGGATTGAAGGAGCTGAAGGGGTTTGCAACCCATAAGAACAACAATACCAACCAACCAGAGCTCCCAGAAACTAAACCACTATCCAAAGAGTATACATGGAAGGACCCGTGGCTCCAGCTGCATATATAGCAGAGGGTGGCCTTGTTGAGAATCAGTGGAAAGAGAAGTCCTTGGACCTGCCAAGCCTCGATGCCTCATTGTAGGGAAATGTCATGGCAGAGAGGAGGGAGGGGGTAGGTGGGGAAGCACCCTCATAAAGAAGGGGGAAAAAGATGGGGTAGGGGCCTTATGATGGGGTAACCAGGAAAGGGGATAACATTTGAAATGTAAATAAAATAAATCCAATAAAATAAAAGAAATGGAAAAGATCTCTTAAACTCACTGTGGATAGGCAGAATCAGTATCATGAAAATGACTGTTATTAACGTTATTGACAAACACTTCAGTGTCTAGAAGGCTAATTATGAAATAACTGAATGCCTGATAATAAGCAAGAAAGTGGAAGTGAGTGAATCTGTGTGTTATATAAGCAGGGTCTGACAACATTAAACCAAATGATAAACATAAATTTTAGATATTGTACAGACTCAATTTTCAACTTATAGGTTTTTGAATTTATTATTGGAGTTATAAATGTATAAAGTATATTATTAGTATCATTTTATTTGTATACAGATTGTGTTCAGAAATCCTGTGCATACTCTTTTTCTATTGAATCAGAGCTTCTCACTAAGACGAAGGCCACTGGTTTTCTATCATTTCATAGTATTATAAGTCATGAAGAACTACCTTGTCCCTTTAAATCTTGTAAACTTTTCAAACTTACTCATACGTAACAAGTTAATACTCTTATTTAACAAGTAAAAAAATCTGTAGTACTGAGAAAATAAACACCCCACCCCGTCCTTATTTTTTGATTGCAGGAGTATAACAAAATACTCATCTTGTGACTTGTGAAGCTATTATACTAAGCCCAGAAAATGGTGAAATCATTAAGTCATGTCTCAAATTTATATTATGTGTTATATTTTATTTATCTTTAGCTCTTATTTTAGCTTCCTTACTAGATTAGTGTTTCTGATTAAAAAGATGCAGTACTCGGATATGATTAAGAGACAGAGGCAGAGGCGGGGGGATTTCCAGCTGAAGGTCAGCCTAGGTTCTAATGCTCAGGGCATTTGAAAGTTGGGGAGAATAGTAATATACATGGAGTGATTAGACATGGTTGGACTGGGAGAGTGGGGGAAATAAAGGTCTAGAGGAGAGCTTGGTTAATACAAACTAAGAATGTATGTAAAAGTATTTAGAAGCTTAAGACGTTATAAACTAAAATTTTAATATAAAAATATAAGCAAAATAGATCTTAAAATGGAAATGCTGTTCAGGAATAAGGAATAATGAGACTTTCCCAGAAGTCTCAAAATTTAATACAAGAACTTCATACAATGATATATTGGATAACTCTCCCTAGGTAATTTTGGGCAGAGTTTCAGGAACCACCAAAGGGAAACAGGATATTGTCATTGTTCTTGAGTCAGGAACTAAGTGGGAAGATCCTATTGATGACAGCATACACTGGGTTGCAGGCCACTGAGAAAGCACAGTAGATGTGAACGGGTAACTCCTTCTTTGCTAGTGTGCTGTTATAATGCTGGAGGGTACTAGGCAGGCAGTTGAGAGAGAGACACATCAACACCCTGACACATCAACAACCTTAATTTTAGACTGTGCTACAACAGTGACTCAACAGGCAACTCATACCTAAGGGTGCAATAGTGATGTAACTATTTCAGGGATAACCAATTATACTGTTTTATGTGTTTATAGAAACATAAAGAGAGGGGGAGTATGTTCTATGGTGGTGTGGTGAGGTATGGGGGAAAGGGTGCCTCTGTGGTTCCTATGTTGAGGCATCCCTTTCCCCTGAGGGATCACTCAGATGAAGTTATAGTATAGAATAGAGTTAATTCAGGGCATGGGAAAAGGAGTTAAGAGGGTAATAGAGGCAGAAAAAGGGGGTGAGAGAAGGAGTAAAAAAGTAAAGGAGGCTAGCCATGAGCACATGGAGAGAGGCAGAAAGAGAATAGAGAGAGAGTTGAGACAGGAATTCAAAATCAAGAGAAGAGCAGGAGACCAAGAGAGTTGGGAAGGGACTTGGGAGGAGTAAGCAGCCCCTTTTATAGTCTGAGGCATACCTGGCTTTTGTCAGGTAACTGGGGTGGAGCTTAGACAGCATGCTAACACTGTTCCCTAAGGAACACTGCAGAAAAAAGATGGCTCACAGAATTTCAGAGCCAGGGCGTACACAGGAAGTTCTAAACTGCCGCCTTACTGGCATTGCATTTCCCTTACCATCATCAACAAGGAGGAAGTATAGATACCTGCGGTGGACTGGCATTTCAAGTTTTTTCCTATGGACAGAAGTGGTGCTTAAGAGAATCCATTTCTTTCTCAAGAGCTAGTGACCATTATGAGAAATTGCTGCTGACAAAGTGGTTGTCAATTTTCTAAAGTTGTAGCCCTGGGAGATTCAGTCAGAAGAGGACTGGAATGCTGGGGGTGATCTGAGTTGACCTTCAAGGCATAGTTTGGACAAATGAAGCTGAGAAAAGTGAAGGAAAAAATAAAAATAAAGAAGCATGAGATAGGATAGAAAAGAGCAAAGGGTCTGAATGAAATACAGAAAGAGAAACACAGTTGTGTAAGTAGATGCCATGATATAGACATACGATGTAAATATATGATATAAATACATTTCTACTAATAGAAAATCCACAGAAAAATAGGAGAAAGCAGCAAGTAATATCTAAAAATAAAGTATCTCAAAGTGGTCGGTAGCTGAAAAAAAATATTATTAAGGGGTTGGTTGAAGTGTGAAATCCAGTATGTCTCTGTTTATGTGTAGACTTGGTGAAAGAAAAGGTGACGGGACACCAATGAAAGGAAAAGTCACTGAGAGGAAAAATCATGGGGCACCGATGTTGTGAAAAGATGAAGAGAGTGGGGAGCAGCCACACAACTGTATAGTACAGAAAAATGTATTCAGGTCATGGGCCAGTTAAGAGGGTGGGAGGAAGAGAGAGAGAGAGAGAGAGAGAGAGAGAGAGAAAGAGGAGCAGAGGCCTACCATGAGCACATGGAGGGAGAGGGGAAGGGAAGGGGAAGAGGAGGGGTAGGGGTGAAAGAGCATGGCTGCAAGAGAGCAAGATAGGCAAGAAAGAGAGGAGGGGTCAACTAGCCCCTTTTATAGTGTCAGGTCACTGGGGCAGAGCATACCTGGCTACTGCAGGATAATTGAGGGGTGGGTTATACCTGGCTGTTGCTAGGTAACTGAGGGTTGAGATTTACAGAATCCCAACACTTGGGATCTACACTTTGTAACTGCTTGATAATTGTGAGGCCTTGGGGAATCTAATGAGCTTTTCTATCTCATTTTTCTCTTGTTCGAAGCAGAGACAATCCATTGGTCACTGAGTAGTAGCATTCAATATGAGCGCTGCTGTTTGCTGGTTCTAGATTTCTTAACACCTGGCAAACCCTGCAGTGGGTTTTCACAGTTTCACAATTCTACATTGTTCTTTATGAAAACAGGCAGAAATTCCATTCACTTTATAGTCAGTCCTCACATATTCACACAAAGTTAGTCACTAATGAGGTTAACTCTCAGTTGCTAACTAATTAATTTGAAATTGCAAAATACTCACATGAATAAAATCCTTGTTTTCATGATGAGTCACTCACTAAAATTGAAGAGCTGTTTAAGATTGTGTAAAACATTGATTAATTATCTTTCCAAACTAAGAGTCCAGGGAAACTCTTTGCCTTTCAACAGCAGAGGAATTACTTTGAATCACTAAGCCATGTTATGATTACAAGTAGGATTAACCTCACAAACAGCCTCTTGACTATCAGAAAGGTAACAGGACACAGGAGGATGACCCTCTTCCCCATTTTTGCAGCAGCATGTGTGAAGTGGAGCTCTATGAGGTAAACAGACAAAAATCACAGATGGGGAGAGACAACAGCTGTCTCCATAAAGACTTTGGCCTCCTGCAGTCTTGAGTCCTAGAGGCAGAAGGGTTGGTTGATGTCTGCCCACCATGCCATACTTTATTGCTTCATTGACTGTGTTGCAAATGCTGGCAACAATTTGCCAGCCCACAAAAGAAATAATTTGATTTACTCAAGTTCGTTTGCTAAAACATTCCAGAGTCTTGCATGTCCTTGGTTAAATGGTGCCCTTGTAAAAATGAGAGGCAAAAAATAAACTGTTTTCCCCTAAACCAAATAGATATAGTGCTGTGATGTGAAATTACTGGTGGGTGGGGGAGTGATTTGGGGAAATTACAGTTCCTTGTTTAGTATGTATCCTGCATGCCCTACAGCCTTCCCTAACCAGTAGCTCCCAATTTCATTTAAATTGTAATGATTTCCTTTAAGGACAATTAAGTTGCCTAAGAGCAGAGCATGCATACTAATGTGTCAGAAGCAAGGCTCAGTGTTAAAGGGAGTAATAACTGGTTATTAATATGATAATTAAATGTTAATGCTTAGTAACCCAATGATATCTGTTAAATAACTTAAAATTTGGTGCCAAATCCTGGCAGATGAATGTTATCAAAACCAATAAAATGCAGCAAATATCAAGATAAATGATTCTAATCCGCCATTAAATTGCATATATTTTTGTGATTTGCATCTCATAAGAGAGGACCATCCTTTTCCCTCCTCTCTGCCTCTGTGTACAGCCAATCTAATTATCCATGCACATTTCCGATTTTCATACTTGTGCATATCTTTGTATAGTCCAGAGGAATAAGCAATTGGAGAAAAGCATGGAGATGGGTGGCAGTCTAGGATACTCTTTGGTAATTTTTCTTTTAATTATATGCATACTTTGGATTAAAAAAGGAAGAAAGGGAATATCTACAATGTGGTTTTCAGAATATTAATCATTTTTTTGGCTTCAAATTATTCAGTTCCTTTTTGGAATAAAATTTTTTATCATAAATACTTTAGAATGTCCCAGTATTATTTGATGTTATTCTCTTTAAAGTTTCACTTATAAGTGTTAAACTGTATGTTCGCAATTATTCGTTATTAGTGCTGACATATAAAAGTGTACACATATTTAGGATGGAGACTATCACTATTTATTCTTTTCAAGCTTGGTATTAGCTTCAACTAATGTTAAATGCTAAAATATAAAACAAATTTTCAATGTTCACTTAAACTGTTCACAAGATGATTTGAACCACAGCTTTGAGCAGAACCTTAGAAATTTACTTCATATGTTAGTGTGCAATGTTTTTAGAGAGTGCTAAAATTATGACTTAACCCAAGATGAGATAAATAACATGCTATTTATTAAATGAATTAACTAAGATTTTTAATAAACAAAGACAATGGCCCAATAAAAGCTGCATTTGTAAAATTCTGCTTCTTTTTGGCAGTACTTTGCTTTTCTTTCTTTAGTCTTTCTGGTATTCTGTTTCACTCCTTGGCATTTGACTAACCAGCATCCTTTAATGAGGATGCAATGTTTGCTGCTGAGGTTCTACCCATGGAGTAACGAACTTGAGTGTGTTTATGAAATTAAAGGAGTCAAGTGCATGGCAGCATTTTTTAACTTAAAAAAATAAAATAAATGAACAGAGATCGAAGTAATCATGGGATGTGATGACAACGGTCTTTTTTTCTCACTTTTGAGATCATAATTACATAATTCCCCACTTCCTTTTCCTCCTTGAACCTCTCTGGTATGATTCCTCTATGTGTTACTTCAAATGCGTGGCTGCTTTTATTACCTTCAAAATATTAATATTTTAAAGATATCAGACACTAGATCAGACTTTAATGAACAGAACTGTTCAAGTTAAATTAAATTAAATTAAAAACAAAGAACTGTAAACAAAAGCATCTTTTACAGGGAGTTCTTCAATAAAAAGGGAGAACTAGAAGGAGAATACAGAAATTAAAACTGATTTGAAGGCGAGGCATATTTGTTTAATCCAAAACTGGTGAGTTACTACAAAGGTAGAAACTAGTGGAAATGATGGAAAATTACAGGCTAAAAATTTGGTATACATGCCATGCTAGTGACCCAAAGTAACCAATGAGGTAATTTTCCCTGCTATTTTCAAAAAAAAAAAATATTTTGAAATGTGTGAGCATCTACAAAAGACCTTGGACAGTGGAAACAATCCCAAGAGGTAAAAATATTCTGGAGACATCCAAACATAATTAAAACTCATGTAGGACATATAATTACAGATATCAGGCTTTAGACAAGATCATGAGTGCATCTTAAATGGTTCTGATGAAATTAGAACTCAGCATTCATAGCAATTTCTCAGGATCCTTTTCTGTCACAGAGCACAAAATGATTGCCATAAATTAGACCAGAGACATAAATATATAAACCAGTAGTATGGACATGGGTAACATTTTCAAGATATTATCATAAGCAACCAAGATAGAAACCCAAAGAAGGACAAGAAGTAATATAAACAAATAGAATGCTACTACAAAAAACAACAAAAAACAAACAAAAACAAAACAAAACAAAACAAAACAATTGTGCCACAAAGAAAACAATCAGTGGAACCCAAATATGGTTCCTGGAATGGTAACAGGCATTTTCAAACTCTTCTTGCAGCAAGATTTTTTTTTTTTACATTATATGTAACAAAAAAGGTTAATATCTTAGGTATTCTGAGGTTTTGGGCTAATATCCACTTTTTAGTGAGTACTTAGCACATGTTTCTTTTCCCACCTGGTTACCTCACTCAGGATGGTATTCTCAAATTCCATTCATTTACCTAAAAGTTTTATGAAGCAATTGTTTGTAATAGCTGAATAGTACTCCATTGAGTGAATGTACCATATTTTCTATATCCTATCTTCTGATGAACGACATCAGAATTGTTTACAACTTCCAGCTATTATAAATAAGGCTGTTATGAACACGGTGGAATATGTGTCCTTGTTAGATGTTGGATCATCTCTTGGGTCTATGCCTAGAAATGGAATATCTGGGTTCTTAGGTAGTACTATGACCAATTATTTGAGAAACTGCCAGACTGATTTCCGGAATGGCTTTAGCAGCTTGCAGTGAAGGAGTGTCCTATGAGGGGAATATCCTCACAGAAGCAGGGGAAGATGAGATGGATAGGAGTGTCCAGAGGGGAAACAGGGAAAGGGGATAACATTTGAAATTAAATAAAGAAAATATCCAATTAAAAAAAGTAAATAGATCAAATGTGAGTATAAAAACAGGCATCTAAAAAGGGTGAAAGCACTAGATACTTTTCAAAGTAAACACACAAATACCTAATAAATACCTGGAATATGTTCAACTTCTACATTCCCTAGAATAATTTAATCAATTATTATTTCTTCCAAAGTTCCTAGGGATAGCTTTTATATGAACCAGAGTAAAACCTGGCAGTTTAAGGGAAATGGGAGCAAGTAGTCATTGTAGGTAGAGTGCAATATGAAAAAAAAAAAACAATATGGAAATTGTAAAAAAAAAAAATCTTTAAAAGGGGGACAAATTCCTAAAAGTAGAACTTCTAGATGATTTAAGAATTCCAGTACTGGCCATAAGTAAATAAAAAAGTAAGTTGAAGTAATTTTTACCATGTTTATTAGACTTTATTCATAATAACTAAAATGTGAAATCAAACCAGATGTCTTTCAGTCAATAAATGGATTTAGAGTGTGATATATTTGCACATTCAAAAGCAATTCAGAAACACAAAACAAAGAAGTAAATCTTATCATTTGAGGCATCATGATAAAAACCAAAGCCCCTTTTGTCAAGTTACATAAACCAGACACAGAAAGACAAACGCCATGTGTTCTTACACATCTGTTAATACAAGTCAATCTTATTGAATAGAATGATAGAATAGTATGTGGCAAAGGAAATAATAAGTGGCAAAAAAAATAATAATGACCACAGAAATATATTTAAAATAGTAGAGTGACCATCAGTTAAACTAGTTTATTTTATATGTCAACGTGACTACAAAATAATGTAGAAAATCCCTATACTTAAAAAACATTAATGAAGAAAACACATCAATGACTAATGTGCACTTATCAGGGATATTATTATGCATGTTCTTTTGTGGCTGGATTACCTCTCTCAGGATGATATTTTCTACTATCATCTATTTATCTGGAAAATTTATAATATTCTCATTTTAAATAGTCGGATGATATTTCATTGAATAAATGAACCACATTTTCTGTATCTATTCTTCTATTAAGGAATATCAGGGTTGTTTCCAGCTCTGGCCCTTACAAATAAGGCCACTATATACATAGTGGAGCATGTGTCCTTGAGCTAAGGTAGAACAGCTTTTGAGTATATATCAAGGAAAGGCACTCCAGTGACTGGCCCCACTTGGATTCCATCTCTTTGGAAAGGGGCACCAAGGCCTGACACTATTACTGTTGCTATGATGTACTTACAGATGGGAACCCAGCATGACTGTCCTATGAGAGGTTCTACCAGCAGCTGACTGAGACAGATGCAAATATTTACACCAAACCATTGGACTTAAGTTGAGGACATCTGTGGAGAAATTAGGGGAAGAAATAAAGAAGTTAAAAATGAGGGCAACCCCATGAAAAGACCAGCTGTCTCAACTAACCCAGACCTAGGGGAGCTCCCAGAGACTGAGCCACCAACCAGGCAGCATACATGGCCTGGTATGAGCCCTCAACTCCAACACATACACACACATACACACACACACACACACACACACACACACACACACACACACACACACACACACACACCAGAGGACTACCTGGTCTGGCTTCAGTGGGAAAAGATGCACCTAATGTTAGAAAGAATTGAGGCCACAGGGAAAGGGGATCTCCACATGGGGGAGGGGGAGGGAGAGAACCCTCTTGGAAGCAAAGGATAAAAACAATGGAATGAGTAAAGGTGGAAGAGGGAATGGGTGGTAGGGCTATGGTTGGAATGTAAATAAATAAAATAATTTAAAAAGAGAATGTTAATGGCTAAATATAAATGCTTACCAGTAATATTGGATCATTATATATTTAATAAATATTTTATATCACATATTGTAAATTAAACCATGACAACCACAACAAAAATGAAGATATTTTTAATTAAGTAGAGATGAATCCAATACAAGGAAGGCATTGGCCTTGAATACTCATGGAAAACCTCTTGTTTCTGAAACTGAAAGAAATACAATGCGTGTGCTATGTTTATAGTTGTGAAAGTAATATTTTCATTCAGAAATTTTAAAATTTTTCAGTGAAATAAGAAAGTGTGCTATATAGACATTAATTCAAGCAATTTGATATTATAATCATTTCACTTTGAAATAATAAGAAGTGTAATTTCTAAAACAGAGACTTTGACCTCTACTGCTTTATGTTTTTAGTCTGCAACTCAACTGCAAAGGTTGGGCAGCACCGTTAGTCTTTCCTATTGCCAACTTGTGGCCCAAGTTACTGTCTGGACCTTTCTTATGTCCTCTAGGGTAGTAAAAAATTTTTGTTATCTGGCCCCCAGGATTATCTCTTCAGCTTCTGTTAAAAATGATACTGACATTGTGCCTATCATCCTGCAAACTTGGCTGATAGCCATAATGTATCTGTAGAAGTCTTTTCGATTGGCAAATACTTCTATGCAGAATGGGAAAAACGTCATGTCTTCTAATAAAGGATTCTGTGCATCAGCCTTTTCTTCTTCCGACTTTGTCTTTGTATGTCTCAACTTTTATGACAAGAAATAAAAACAACAACACAGAGAGATTGCTTTTGCTGGAAATGCTTTCTAGCTATTTATATTACAGGGTTTGAAATTTCCACTAATATTCTAATAGCTTAGAAATCATTTGTTATTTATTGTTCTGCCTCCCATACAACATGTAAGGTAAAAATAATACATATCTCTAGAAATAAAAGATCATGTTTCGATTAAGTTTGTAATTAAATAATTACTTATTTTATTTCATGTTTGAGTATAGTAGAATTTGTGAGCCATGTTAAATCACATACAGGTACTATAAATAAAAATTACAATAAAAATGTTCCCAAGAAATTTATAGAGGTATTTTCTTTTTTCTAAATTTTCAGCTCTGGAAAAGCCAAAACCAAAGAATAAGTGGAGACAATACAGATGATTCTAAGATTTCCCGAGGAGGCTAATAGACAAAATTAGGTACCAAAGGTCATATGCAGGAGACATCCACATGGGAGTTTCATTAAGAAATGTATTCAATGGGTAAATTTATTTAGAGTCCAAGTGTGGCTAAGACAGTAAACCCTCTTAATGATGCCTGCCTCATATTATTGAACTGTTACTTAACAATATTTCCTAATAAAACTGTAAACCATAGACCTTATAAAGAATTACATCTCCTTCCTATACCATGATGTAAAGAATATCTAAAATAAACCAAAAGTTTTATACCAGTAGGAGCATTATGAGTGTTTAACTATTTGTTTGTTTTATTTACTTTTTGGTGAGTTGTTTTATTCAAAATCTTACAAATCAAGCCACAAACTGGCTAAATCAGTAGGGGATAACATCTGTGTCTTAATTTTCTCTCCTCTACCTGTTCTGTCCTCTGTTAGAAGTACATGCCTGGCTTACTGAGGGGTAAAAATATAACTCAGTGCTTTATGCTTGCTGGGCAAGTACTCTGTCAGCAAGCTCCCAGCCAGAATGCTTTAATTTATTTTAAAAGAGCAAAAGATACATATTATCTTCATATAGAATATATAGAAATGTGTGTTTGTATATTAATATTTCACCCTTGATCCATAGACTATTAAAATTTCAGTGTTAGCAAAGAAAAACCTTCCTTTAAGTTAAAAAAAAGTATCCTCCAAAACATTTTCTATTGCCATTTCTTTTACTTGGTCCCCAGAATGTAAAGGAAAACACTATTGCTAAGACACCATGTTTTAAGACACATGGCTTGAACAGACCAAGATGGATCCTTCCTGATCCAAGACTCCTTCCTGAATACCAGCTCTCATTGTTTCAGAAGGTGTGATGCAAACTACTAAAGGCAAAGAGCAATCAATAGTCTACCCAGGTTTAATGACTCCAAGTCACAGAGATAACCAGCATGGAAAGATATCCCCAGGAATACCTTGATGGCAATTTTGTTTTAGGGAAACCATGAGTCATTTAACTGGACTTAAGACATGTTCAACAAAACATAGTTCTGTGAACACAGCCAACAACTACTGGCTTGTGATGCCTCCGTCACTTTCCTAAACCACAACAACTTCTATCTGCCATCAAAACATGTATTCTTATATTGCATATAATACCCTTAGCTCTACCAAAGAAGCTCTTTTCTGCAGTAGATGCAGGCTTCTGCAGAAATCTACAGCTAGTCAAAATGTAAAGAAAAACTGACTGTGTCTGTGTGTGCCCTATGTCAATTAATACATCAACAAGCCAATTACTATACCCAGAGCTCAAGAAACATTGAAGTGAACATAAAAAAACAGCCTGAAAACCAGAATGTGTTTTTGTTTCTTTGTGTGGTGTTATTGGGTTTTGTTGTTGTTGTTGTTGTTTTGGGAGATGGTCTTTTTTATATGATACTGAAGCTACACCCATTTTAAAAAATCTCAAAATTTGCTCATATAATTAAGACCTGCACAATGAAAACATGTCACTGTGGACTGAGGATATCACTCAAGGTCTATCCCACATTAATTGCTATAGAATATTAAGAGAGGGAGAATATGTATTCTTTGCAGAAAGCCCTCCGGATCAATTATTCAATCCCAAGTGACCAACTCTAAACATAGGTACATACATACAGACATATAAACATACATATATACATACATACATATTATACTGCCTGGTTTTGAGTGTCAACTTGACACAAGCTGTAGTTATTACAAAGGAGCCTCCCTTAAGGAAATGCCTTCATGAATTTCAGCTCAAAGGCATTTTTCAATCAGTGATAAAGGCAGGAAGGCCCACTGTGGGTAGTGCCATTGCTGGGCTATTAGTCCTGAGTTCTGTAAGAAACAAGCTGAGCAAGCCAGTGCAAGCGAGGCAGAATGTTTTACTTACATTACTTATGTAACATTCTTCCATGGCCTTTGCATCAGCTACTGCCTCCAAGTTCCTGCGCTGTGTGACTTCCTGTCCTGACCTTGGTGATGAAGAGCAGTATAGAAGTGTAAGCTGAATAAACACTTTCATCCCCAACTTGCTTCTTGGTCAGGTTGCTTCATTGTAGAAACCCTGTCTAAGACACACACACACACACACACACATACATACATAAATACATACATACAAGAGCAACAACACTAAACAGACACAATAGGATGTATTATACACATATGTCTGTGGTTTTGTGTCTGTGTGTGTAAGAGTAATAATGAATGAAGAAGAGGTGCTTGAGAATAAATGAAAGACAAGTGAGCAAGGCTGGGAGAAGTGACTTAAATACAGAACCCAAGTGTAAAATCATCATTAAAAGACGTTAACATTTTAAAAAGATATAGACTGATACTACATGTTCATTTTTGTAACTTTGATAGAGTTATCAATTCAGGTAATACATTTTATAATTAGTAAGGAAAATTCAGGGTTACTAGTAGAGAAACATTTGAACTAATACTTTGAAATAATACTCCTATAAAATTAGAATAAGAAAAAAGCCAATTAGTGTCAAATTGCAGTGGATTGCTATATTAACATAAAACAGAATTGGGGGAGGAGTGTCCTGTTTCCCAACAAATCAACAGTTTGAGCTTCAGATTCATTAAGGTTTCATCTAAAAATTTCTTCTCATTTGTGTGTGTGTGTTTGTGTGTGTGTGTGTGTGTATTTATGTCTGTGTGTGTGTGTGTGTGTGTGTGTGTTTATGTGTGTGTGTGTGTGTGTGTGTGTGTGTGTGTGTGAAGAGCCTGTTTGTGTGGTGACCTATTTTCCAGGTGACTTGTTGAGTGGACAATGGAGCTAGAGTAGATCATTCTAACTGACAGGTAAGTATTGAGTTGTTGATATTCTTAATAACTACAAAGGGAAAGATGTTTAATAATCAATAAATCCTGTAAGTCAGAATACTTTTGACAATGTGTCTGCTATGTGTTACTCATAACTACATTTAGAGTGAAAGACATTCTCAGTGCCTCACAGGCAGAAGATGAAAGTTTATAGAGGTTGTTGAACAGTAGGCAAAGATTAGATCAAAGGCTTACGTAAGCCCCTTAGCAGGTCTCCTTGAGGATAGTTGGATTCTTCATTTAGAAGTGAGTTTTGCCCTCCAGCATCTATCATCAGAGGTTACCATCACAACCACAGATATATTTGGAAAAATTTCTTGGAATATGGAAAGAATATAATGGTGAACAGCCAAAAATGTCATATGTTGTTCATATCCTGATTCACTAAACAAAACCAAACATGAAATACTGATATAATGCTGTACAACAATTCATAAATTAAGATTACTTGCACATATTATACTAAATGTGAAAATTAGCAACAAAAGCCAAACAGCAAGGATGAACTTAACTCTTTAGAAATCTAATACTGAATTGCAACTGAAAATTAAACTGTACAAATGCACTATGGGGAGCACGCATTAATATAGAAGATTTGCAAAGGCACAACCTGGAAATCAGCATCTAGTGCAGAGAAATGGAATAAAAAATAAAGCTGAAAACTAAGAGATTACTTAAAGAGTAAAAAGAAACAATCTGGATGATCTGTGTCAATATTCTGTTCCCACTCACATTGCACACAAGGTATACACACCTGCACACACAACTTTTTAGGTCTGAGCTCAACTACAAGCAAATTTCCCTAAATAAATGGAAATTCTAATCCTTTCTTTAAAGGCACCTTATCTTGCTGGCTGTGGTTGCACACACGGGTAACTAGAGCTCTTGGGAGTCTGGGGCAGGAAGATCTGGAGTTGAGAGTCAGCCTGGGCTCTTCAGTAAGTTCCAAATTAGGCAGCAAGACCCTGTCCCTTAACAACAAAAGAGGCAGTGGGGACAGCTTCCTTAGATGTCCCTGTCCCAGTGTGTGTGTGTGTGTGTGTGTGTGTGTGTGTGTGTGTGTGTGTGTGTTCAACCCTGTAGCTATCCACTAGGTGTGAAAAGTGTCTTTGTTCCACTTGTTCTGGTGAAAAATCCTGTTGATTATGAAATGAGTCTGACTATGGTAAAAGTGACAACCCTCTTAGGCCTGTGTTGAGTGTCTCCAGCACCTTAGCTATAGTTTTCTGTTTCACCAGAGCATTCTCCCAGGGAGGCTACAGACTACTGTTTACTGCTAAGGGAGGACCCAGGGCTCTGACTTCTGCCTATCTGCTTCTCCAGTCCCCTGCTGCTGCCCAAAGAACTCCCCTGCTACCTCACTGATGTGACAGACCCCAGTAAATTCTTTGGAGGCTGTGCTCCTTGTCACAGTGCTCTTTCCAAGCCTGTGTGGCTGCTACCTCACCTGTGATTACTAACCTTATCAAGATTTTTAAAGTGACAAGAAATGTCCCCTACTTCTGAAGCCCTAGTTACCTCTCCTTGCAGCTTCCTGCCATCTGCAATCTAGCTGAGGTTCCTAGTCACAGAGGAAGAAATCATTAGCGAGAGAGAGCTTTGGTTCTGTCTTAGAAGTGAGCTAGCTGAAGTCCATTTTTATGCCTTCAACACAAAGAAGGAGAGTGAGCTGAGTCTCTGGCAGCTTTCTGCTTTGTATTAAGAGCTCTATCCACTTTTAAATCAGTGCCGCTTTGTCTTGTTTATACCTGTGTTATATACTTGTCAAGGTCACTATTTTGTTACTCTTTGAAGTTGGCTGCTTGTTTTAGCAAATAGAAGTGATTAGTTTAATGTTGCCAAAGTTATTTATTAGAACCAGCAATCAGAGGAATAAAGCATTTTGTAAAAACATTTTGTGGCTGTTTTTTACTTTGAGCACCATGTATTTTAGTTTAATATTTGTTTGGTGTCTTCTGAAATTGGGTTTATTTATCTCATTGGGTATAATATCTAAGTGATATGGTCAATCAAGCTAATAGGCTTCTTTTATTTAAAAAATGGAAATGTTAAAATATATAATATTTTATATTAATATTTGTATTGGTATAATATATAAATATTTAATATTGCCATAATAGCATACCAATATATTATTTTATGTTTATATAATATATGATGTGAATATTTTATGTATTGTAAATTTTATATATGTTTATTTTTTCATATATGTGTATATATAAATATAAACATTGGAGATTATTGCCAATACACTTGACTGCACACCAGAACGAGATCAGAATCTACAACTGAGGTTGCAGGACACTGAAAAATGAAAGTGAATCTGATCTTGAAATGTCCTCCCTTGCAATAGCAGCACCCAGTACAGAAGGTGAAATGCAAGCTTGGAAGAGAGAGAAGTCCTCAGTTTTCTAAATAGTGTGGACTCCATGAGCCACAATGACCTCTTTAGCAAGGCTCTCCCCTCTGATGGGACTGGTAGCATGTGTTTTTGTAACAGTCACAATCTGTTTTGATTCGAGGCCTGTTTCATAGATGGAAACTAATTCATGGCATTGCAGGGGGATTCACTTCTGGGCAAATGGAGGTTTTAGGAACCAGAGGAGAACATGCTACACTTTTGTGAGTGGAACTGTCTATCAAACTTCCTTTTAAATATTTGTGTTTGTAACTCCAAATTAATATTATTCTAGCTTTTCACCAAAAATTTTGGCAGTAGGTTGAAGTTAGAGCAGAGACCAATGACTGAGCAAAATGAGAATAAGTGACTAGGGGTGTTCTTCCCTAAATAAAACATCTATATCATCTCTCCAGGCTCAGCAGGGGCATCCGGAAGGAAGGATGTAAAATACATGAATAAGAGGTTGGGGAGTAGTATTTTCAGCCACACAAGAAGAAGGCATTAGAACCCATTACAGATGGTTCTGAGCCACCATGCAGCTGCTGGGAATTGAACTCGGGACCTCTGAAAGAGCAGTCAAGTGCTCTTAACCACTGAGCCATCTCTCCAGCCCCTAACGCTGCTGTTCTAACCATTGACATTTCATTTAAATAGGAAGAGGAGTGCCTTTCACATCATGTTCCTGCAAATAATTACCAGGATTGCAGCTTGAGGGACACCTGGCATTGAGGACGGAATTGCACTAAACGAACACACAAACTTATAAATCTGAGGCTCTAGTGGACAAAGACTAGTAGGATTTTATAATTTCTTTACAGATGTTTTTATTTATCATGTTACCATCTCATGCTATTCCAAGCTTGGCTGCTACACCTTTTTGTTTCTTTGTTATATTTAGATCTCTTTTTACTAGATTATGAATATGAAATCTGTATCTGGAATAATGGCATAAGCCATTAGTAAATATTAATTACTGATTTTTAAAATATTTATGAAAGGTAACAATTGAAGGCAATGATTGAAAATGTAGTATACATAAAGGCTAATAGAAAAGTTTATAATAGAGATCACAGTGCAGTTCATTCATTCACCCCGCTTCCCATGTCTTGAATTCTGTCCTTTCATATGAATTTGAGAAATTAAAATATCTCTGTCTCTGAGTCAGCTATTTCTGGTTGAGCCATTTATTACATCTTAAACTATTAATAGAGTTTAATGTCTCCATTTTTACTCCTACTGTAACTCAAAAGGAAGAAAGTTCTGCTGTAGGGGAGTCAATTAAAGTGCTCATTACTATAAATATGAAGAAGGTGGAACATTTTATATTACCATAATTCCTTAAGGTACTTGCAGGTAGATGTAACAGAGATCCTAGGAGACTATATTCAGCTTCACAGGTATAAAGTGCAAGGAGGCACACAAGCCTACAATTACGGTATTTGATTACTGATAGTCCTGTTATCTGATGGTTCCACACACAACAATAGATTCCACTGACTAGGGGAGGAAAGACTGAAATGCACTCAGTCCACCAAGTCAGTTTCTCATCTGAATCTCTGAAAGCAAAGTTAAACTTCAACTTTCCATTGATTCCTTATTATCTATTCAAAAGCCATCATTAAATGTTTTATTTAATCAATAACAGCCGAGGATTTGCCATTTGTCAAAGGTTAATTTATGTTACTCTTACACAAAGCTTCTTATTAAAAACATATTCTTCAAATTTCTCCATGTAGAAAGTGATGCTTAGATGAGAAGGTTAAAATCAGTATGCCTATTTCTGCCTACAAACATTTTAAAGTTAGTTTTACATTTTTGTCTTCAGAGACAGCAGGTGAGTTTATCAGACTTATCTTTTGCATTTTTGGACATGATCCAGTTAAACATAGATTATCAATTCATGTGCATTTGAAATCACTCAAATAATTACATTCCAGACTAGAATAATTACATTTTAGTCTACATGCTTATCCACTTATCGATGGGTCTGCCCTGCCTTAAAGGCTTTCCTTCATTTTCTTTTACTTCTCAAGGGAACTTTATAGAGTTTCTAGGGGAAAGATCTCTTCTAACATGTCCAATATAATTCCCCACTAAAAAGGGAAAAGAAAAACTATCTGGACAGAATATTGTGACTTAGTAAAAACATCTTGACACCAGGTTTTTCCAAATATACATATGTAGAATTACTAAAATAAAACTCTGACAAATTTCAAAATAATTTCAAAATAGGTAACAAATAAAAATCACATGTATTGGCAAAGTTGACCTAGTACTATATCTGAAACAGGTTAGTACTCATATTAGAACATATTAGTAGTATATGAATTATAATATAAATCAGTGTATCTTTTAAAATTTCAGTGCCACGAATCTCTGACAGAGCAAGTTTACCATTATTTCTCTAGAAAAATCGGGTTCAACTTGTATCGTTTTTAACTTAAAATATGTTATTATTGAGGGAAAACTGGGAAAGGCAATCATTTGAAATGTAAATAAAGAATATCCAAAAAAGATAAAAATATGTTATATATATTATATATATACACATATATATGTAACTCACCATATGTGTCAATATTAATTTTGCTTCTCTTATTTTGTTTCTTTTTTTTCAGTGATAGCTAACTGCAAAAACTTCCAAGGATATTAGCCTTAAAGGAGTAACATTATCCAAGGAAAAAAGGGAGCCTTTAAAATGACCAGAAAAGATGACAGTGCTTATGTCCGTGTAAGTACAAGTAGTAAAACTCTGGCAAGAAAATAAACAAGACTGAAGAGACATGTAGATAGGAATCTGCTGATGGAAAAATAAATAAGTTCATGAACAATCTGTGTGTGATGATAGGACATACAGCGAAGAAGACCTTGCCCTTAGAAAGCCATCCTAATGAGAAGTTGATATTGGTAATTAGACACTTTGATACTGAAAAAGCAATCAGATATAAACAAGGGAATGCTGACAGTTTGAGGTTATATGGTTTCTAAAAGGTCACTCTTGTATCACAAAATAGTCAAAATAACTCCTGAGTTTCATTGATTTGATGCTTAAGTCCTGAAATGATACATAGAAAAAATTATGAATATTTTCATGACTAGATATTCTTCACAAATAAACAGCAATGATGAAAAATATACTTAACAGAACATCATAACCTGTCTGCCTTGTCAGGAGTTTGTATAGCACATATTCTATCTTTTCCACCTCCTTCATTGATCCCCAAATCCATCCGGAAAGCTGAGAAAAGGATTCACTGTATATATAATAAATTGTTTATATCCATACGCATAGACTGCATTCTCCAGACACTTTCTGAAATACTGGCCCTGGCTTTACATCATAACATCCTGCCAGCCAGAGTGCCTAGTTGTCCCTTCTTCTTCCCTTCATTTTATTTTATGTGTGTTACTTTATTTTGTTTCCAGAACAGTATAATATTGATATGATTATAATAATGATATGTTATGAAGTTATTTATGCATTCATTCTAGCTGGAAAAAAATGAGTGGTTTCTTCTTATGTATAGTGGTGGCATGGTCAGCTCCTAAGTGGCGGTGGTCAGCATTACCCTCCAAGCTTCCACAAGCAGACTCCTTTCCCTATGAATTACAAAGTAGATTTTCTTTCCCTTTTCCCCACCTAATCTTCTGCTTGGAATTTTGATGGCTAACGAGTTACCCTTCTCTACTTAGCTTCTAAATCAATTCAGAGCTGTAACATCATGGTGTTCAGGGTGAGTATGTTGTTACTAACAAGTATGATACAGAGAGAAGTTCAAGGTTAACGTAAGGTTGGCTTGTACTCCAAGTGGTTCTCACTTTGAGATTAAATTTGAGTCACCAGCATCTGGCCACTGAGTAAAAGAAAAAGGACATTTCTATTTGTGAGTTAGTTTCATTGGATCACGTAGTTAAGTTGAAGGTGAATTGGTAAGACAGGAGGAAACATTCACTAATGGATTGTGTACTGCATTAAGAGTATGATATATTATAATAGTCCCGGTAAAAAATGGTGAACTTAAAAGAATAGAAATTTAAATTGCTTATTATTGAAACTTAGGTAATACAAGGTTATATTAGGGTGTCAATATCCTAAGAAATAAACATACTACTTTTAACTTGAGTAAGTCTTTTTATTTTAATTTTTTTTTGTTCTCAAACTGGATTTTGAATTGACTCAAGAAAACATCAATATATGCAAAGAGTTTCCATAGGAGGAAAGAAAAAATAAGAGAAAAGGAAGAAATAAATATCTTTTCTTAAGAGTACTTAAGATGACTGCAAGCATCAATTTACTCTATAGAATTCTGCCCAAACTGCACCATTCCTCTACTTATTTTAGTATTTCTCTACTTACTGCAAGACCAACATTTAAAATTTTCCCTTCATTCTTCAGTCCTACTCCATTCTTCCTTTAGAGTTCAGAAGCTCCATGCATTGTTTATATGTGGGTGCCGCATCTCTCAGAGTCAGGTGCCTCTCAGAGGAAAACCTTGCTAGACTCCTGTCTCCAGGCATAACAGTTTCATTAATAGTGTCAGAAATTGGTGCTTGTCCATATGATAAGTTCGGGTTGGGCTATTCTCTCAATCTTCATCCCCCATTCCTGCATTTCTTCTAGACGGGATAAATTTGGTGTTGAAAATTTGTAGGTGGGTTGGTGTCACTAATACTGCACTTGGATCCCTGCCTCCTACAAGAGATAGCCTGCGCAGTTCCATATTCCCAATGCTGTGAGTCATTACTAAGGTCATCCCCATTTCCATCCCCATCCTATCTCCCTCCCAGCTCCTTCTCCCTTTCTTCCTTTTACTAATATTTTATTTTTCCTTCTGTTAATATTTTTAATTTTATTTATTTACATTTCAAGTATTTCTTTTCTTGGCTTTCCCTCCCAAAATTACCTATCCCATACCTCCTCCCTCTGCTTTTATGAGGGTGCTCCCCCACTCACTCCCACCTCCAGTCCTGGCATTCCCCTACAATGGGTCATTGATCCTTCACAGGACCAAGGGCCTCTCCTCCCACTGATGCCACTTAAGGCCATCCTTTGCTACATATGTGGCTGGAGTGATGCAAACCCCATGAGCACCTTCTGTCCATTCCCTAACTCCGCCATTGTGGTCCCCGTGCTCAATCCAATGGTTTGCTGCCAGTATTAACCTAAAATGTGTTATCTAACCTCCAGGGGAAGAATGGCCTCTCCTCCTATTGAAGACAAGGCCTAGAGCAATGTGTCCCTCCATGTGCACACTGTGGTTGCTGCTTTAGCCCCTGGGAGCTCTGGGGGATGGTTGTGGTTGGTTGATATTGTTTCTATGGGTTTGGAAACCCCATCAATTTCTTCTGTCTTTTTTCTAATTCCTCCACTGGAGTTCTCTGTTCAGTCCAATGAGAGTCCTGCCTCTCAGGAGACAGCTATACCAGGCTCCTTTCAGCAAGAACATCTTGGCACTTACAATAGTGTCTGACTTTGGTGCCTGCATTTAGGATAGATCCCCAGGTGGGGCAGTCTGTGGAAGTCCTTTCCTTCAGTCTCTGTACCACACTTTGTCTCTGTCTTTCCTTTAAACAGAAGTGATTCTGGGTTAAAACTGTGGAGATGAGTGTGGTTCTATCCTGCAACCAGGGACCTTGCCTAACCTCTGAATCTGGTCTCTACAGGATCTCTTCTCCTTTTGTTGGGTATTTCAGCTAACTTCATCTGCTTCAGGTGCTGGGAGCCTCTTGCTTTCCTGGCATCTGGGACTAGATGGTGCCTATCCCCAGTTTCCACTTCTAAATGAGATACAAGTACCCTTGCTTGAACCTTCCTTCTCGTTTAGCTTCTTTGGGGTCTATGAAGTATAGCATGAGTACCCTGTGTTTTATGGCAGAGACCCATTCATAAGTGAGTATATACCATGCATGTCCTTTTTCATCTGGATGATACTCTCATGTTACATTTATTTGCCTACAAAATTCCAGATGTCTTTGTTTTTAATAACTGAATTGTATTCCCTTGTATAGATGCATCACATTTTCTATACACATTCCTCAGTTGAGGGATATCTAGGTTGTTTCTAGTTTCTGGCTAGTATGATTAATACAGTAAGGTATAAGCCCAGGAGTGGAGTAGTTTGGTCTTAAGGTTTAACTATTCCCAGTTTTCTGAGAAACCGCCAAATTGATTTCTAAAGTGTTTAGTATGTTTGCACTCCTGCCAGCGGTGGAGGCATGTTCTTGCTCCACATCGTATGCAGCAGGAACTATCACTTGAGCTTGGGATCTTGGTCATTCTGACTGTTGTATGATAGAATTTCAGAATTATTTGATTTGCATTTCTCTGATGAATAGGATTTTGAACATTTCCTTAATCATTTTTTGGCCATTTGAGATCCCTCATATTGAGAACTCTGTTTAGTTCTATACCCCATTTACAACTGGACTATTTAGGTTGTTGGTATCTAAATACTTGAGTTCTTTAGACATTTTGCATATTAGCGCTCTGTTAGATGTAGGATTGGTAAAGATACTTTTATGATCTGTAGGGTGCCCTTTTGTTCTACTGTCTTTTTTTTCTTTTGAAGATTTTCAGTTTCATGAGATCCCAATCATCAATTCTCAATCTTAGAGGCTGAGCCATTGGTGTTCTATACAGTAATGTGTCTTCTGTACTAATGAGTTCAAAAATATTCCTCCCTTGTTGTTCTATGAGACTTAGTGTATATTTTCTTATGTTGAGATCTTGGAACCACTTGGGCTTGATTTATTTTACAGGGTGATAGCTATGGATCTATTTGCACTCTTCTATATGAAAATATCCAGTTAGAAACCACCATTTGTTGGACAAGCTTTCTTTTTTCCCATTGTACGGTTTTGTCTTCCATGCCATTTTCACTGTCTTTTTATTACATTGTATTTTTTTCTCACTGCCCCTTCCTATTCACCCCTCCCACTATGTTAATTCTACTGATCCATGAGCATAAGAGATCTCTCCATCTTCTGATATCCTCTTCAATTATATTTCTTACATCAGCAAACTGAAGTTCTTGTCATATAGGTCTTTAATTTTCTTGAATAGAATTATTAATGAGAATTATACTAAAATATTTCATATTATTCATAGTTATTTTAAAGGATGTTTTCCTAATTTCTTTCTCTACCAGCTTATCCTTTTTATAAAGGAGGACTACTAATTTTTTAGTTAATTTTGTATATAGCCACTTTGCTAAACATGTATATCTGCTCTAGGAGTTCTTGGGTAGAATCTGAGTTCACTCATATATATATTATCATACCATCCACAAATAATGAAGCATTGACTTTTTCTTTTCCAAATTGTATCCCCTTGATTGCCTTCGGTT
This sequence comes from Micromys minutus, assembly GCF_963924665.1. Lineage (NCBI taxonomy): Eukaryota > Metazoa > Chordata > Mammalia > Rodentia > Muridae > Micromys > Micromys minutus. The sequence goes on along the minus strand of NC_137974.1, from coordinate 19,498,756 downwards.
GTGTTATTGCTCTGCCTAAAACTTCACTAACTATGTTGAGTAGTTAGTGGAATTGATTTAAATTTCTATTTAATTTAATGTTGGGTGTTGCCTGCCATATATTGCTTTGTTATGTTAGAGTATAAGCTTTGTATCACTGATCACTCTAAGACTTTTAATATGAAGCAGTGTTAGATTTTAGTAAAGGCTTTTTCAGCATTCAGTGAGATGATTAAGGGGTTTGTTTTTCCTTTCAGGTCATTTATATGGTGAATGAGATCTTCCTTGAAAGTCTGTTAAAAATTCAGAACTGACCTGTTTTTTTTTTTTTTTTTTTTTTATTTTTTAGGGGGAGGTGCTTTTGTTTTTGTTTTGTTTTGTTTTTGATTCAGTGAGTTTAATGGCTGCTTCTATTTCCTTGGGAGTTATAGGGCTGTGTTGATAGTTTACCTCACCTTAATTTAATTTTGATAAGTGGTATCTGTCTAGAAAGCCATAAATTTTATTAAGAAATTTTCAATTTTGTGGAGTAGAGACTTTTAAATAAGACCTAATGATATGTAGAATTTCCTCACTGTCTGTTGTTATTTCTTTTTGTCCCTCTTTCTTTTGATTAGGTTTACTAAGGATTTTTCTATCTTGTTGATTTTTCAAGATAGAAAGAAATAGTTCTTGATGTCATTGATTCTATGTATTGTTTTCTTAATTTCATTTACTTATTTATATATTTTTTATTTATTTACATTTCAAATGCCTCCCCGTTTCTCCTCTATAAATCAACCATCCCATCCTCCCTCCACTTTGCCTTTAAGGAAGTGCGCCTCCATCAACTCACTCATACTCATCTCACTGCTCTAAGATTCCCTTCTACTAAGGCATCAAGCCTCCCCGAGACCAAGTGCCTCTTCTCCCACTGATGCCAGATAAGGGAGTCCTTTGCTGCATAGGAAGCTGGAGCCGTGGTTCCCTCCATCTATACTCTTTGGTTGGTGGTTTAGTCCCTAAATGATCTCAGTTATGATTTTTTATTATTCTCTGACTTCTTCCATTTTTCTTCAGTGTGCTTACTTCTTGTTTTCCTCCTCCCTCTTCTTCTATTTTATTTTATTGTTGCTTTTAGGTGTACTTTCAAATTGCTGGTATGAGACTTTTTAAATTTGTTTATGGAGGTACGTAGTGTTATGAACTTTCCTCTCTACTGCTTTCATTATTTCTCCAAAAATTAAATATACTGTACCTTCATTTTAATTTGAATTCTAGAAAGTTTTTATTTTCTTTCCATATTTATTCCCTGACCAAGAGATCATTGAGTCGGAAATTATTCAATTTTTTTGAGTGTGTAGGATTTGGGGTATTTTCATTGTGCTGAAATCCAGCTTTTATCCAAGAGATCATTGAGTAGGAAATTGTTCAATTTTTATGAGTGTGTAGGATTTGGGGTATTTTCATTCTGCTGAAATCCAGCTTTTAGCCATGGTGGTCTGATAAGATACAAGTCATTACTTCAATTCTCTTGTATCTTTTAAGACTTGCTTTGTGACCAAATTCATGTTCAAAACCTTGAGGTGTTGTGAAGTAGGTATATTCTTTTGTGTTTGGGGGAAATATTCTGCAGATATCTGTTAAGACCATTTGATTTATACTGTGTTAGTTTCATTATTTCTGTTTACCTTTTGTCTGGATAACCTGTCAATGAGGGTGTTGAAGTAATCTCACTATTAATGTTGGAATTAACATTTTGCCTTGTTTCATTTACAAATGTTAGTGCCCTCCCTTGTATTTGGGGCATAGGTGTTCAGAATTGTGATTATCATTTGGTAGATATTTTCTTGTGATGAATGTGAAGTGTCCTTACCTCTCTCTTTTGATTAGTTTTGGTTGAAAGTCTATTTTATTAAATATCAGAATGATTACTTTAGCTTGCTTCTTGGGTCCATTTACTCTGAGGTAATTTATCTATCTTTATTGCTGTGGTGTGTTTCTTGTATACTGTGGAATGATAAACGGATCCTGTTTTCATATCCATTCTGGTAATTTGTGTCTTTTTATTGGGGAATTGAGTTTATAGATGTTGAGGTGTATTAATGACCAATTATTGTTAATTCCTGTTATTTTGATGACCAGGATGGCATCTATGGTTTTTTAGAAGTTATTTGTCTAGGCCCTCCTAGCTTTTAGAGTCTCTATTGAGAAGTGAAGTGTAATTGTGATTGGTCTGCCTTTCTATGATACCTGGCCTTTTCTCCTTGCTGCTTATTATATTATTTCTTTAATCTGTAGAATTTATCTTCTGATTATTTGGCAGGAGTATTTTCATTTTTGGTCCAATCTAATTGTTGTTCTATAAGTTATTTTTATAGGTATCTCTTTCTTCAAGTTGGAAAATTTTCTTCTATCATTTTGTTGAAAATATTTTCTAGTCTTTAGAGCTGGGACATTTTACCTTATTGTATTCCTATTATTCTTAGTTAGGTTTTTCATGGTATCCCAGGTTCTCTTGATGGTTTGTGTCAGAATGTTTATAGACTTAACATTTTCTTTGACTAATGTATCAATATATTCTTTTGTATCCTTTTTGCACAAGATTCTCTTTTCCATCTTTTTTATTCTGTTGGTAATGTTTCCATGTTTTGTTCCTGTTCTCTTTCCTAGGTTTTCCATATCTAGGATTTTCATAGTTTGTGTTTGTGAGTGAATGAGTGAGTGAGTGTGTGTGTGTGTGTGTGTGTGTGTGTGTGTTTACATATATTTTCATGTCTTGAACAGTTTTATTTATTTCCCACATCTGTTTAATTGTTGTTCCCCTGTACTTATTAAAGGGGTTTATTTGTTTCTTCTTTAACGACCTCTACCTATTTGGTTGCATTTTTCTGAATTTTTTTAGGGGAATCACTGATTTCTCATTAAAGGCCTCAATAACTTTATACGATTGATTTTAAGGTTATTTTCTTGTGTTTCAGTTGTGTTAGGATATCCTGGGTTTATTATAGTAGGGTACTGTATGCTAAAGATGCCATATTTTCCTGGTTTTCATTGATTGTGTTCTTTTGAAGGCCTTTAGCCATCTGGAGGGCTTTTGATCACTGGATTTTCTTTATGTTGTAGTAGGTATAGGGAGGGATCTTAACCTTGATGGTCCTATTGTGGCAGGCTTCTGATGGGTATCCTTGAGCAATATGGTTCTGGACCTACAGGGCTGTATGTTTCAGGATTCACAGGTTTGATGATAGTAGGAAAAGAGGTGGCAGAATAATGGAGGTTAACAGGGGATAGCAAGCTACTCATGGAAGGTTGGAATGCCCCAGAAGACTTAGTGAGCAGAGAAGATGGGTGGGATGAGGGTTTTAAACTTTAGACTTCATAATCTGTTGGCCTGTTGAAGCTGGTCTGAGAGGTGTAAGAATTGAGTCTCACTGGGAATAACAGATGGTCCAGGGTTGATGGGCTGCCCCCAGAGGATTTAACTATCAGGGAATGTATGTGAGGAAAGGGAATCTTAATTTGTATGGCTCAGCATCTGCAGGTCTGATGAAGGTCAACCAGGATTGTAGACTGCAGACTTTTCAGGGAAGATGGCTGTGTCCCAGAGCATGAAACTTTCTTAAAGATAATGTTTCCAATTTATCCTAGAAAATATCATACATTGATATAAACATTTTGATCTTATCTATTTACCACAGCCTTTTTCCACCTCTATCTTCTGCTCTCTGTAACTCATCTCCTTCCAAAACTCTGTGTTCTCTTTTGCTATTGTTAATAGGTTTTGTCCTTATGCCCATGTATGTAAGACCATTCACTAAGTTATGAAAGACATGCTAGCACCCAGGTCCCAAAAGGAGAGTAACTTCTCTCAGCTATGATCAACCACACAAAGCATCTTTATTAGGGGTGGGGACTCAGATGCCCTGAAAGAAATTTTTGCTTTCTCTAGTGCAGTTTTTGGAAGATATCTATAGTTATTAGGACTGTTCTTAACCAGAGGCACTGTTTGATAAAGACAGTATCTGTAAGGTCATCACCATGTATAGCTGTTTAATAAAGTTTTTCAATACCTCACAAATACTACTCTACCCTCTTCCGTGTTGGCTACACTCATGTTTACCATAAAAGACCACCATGTACTATTTCTCCTTTTGTGTCTTTCTTAGTTCATCTAGTATTTTATCATCTAATTTCATTCATATTTATACAGAAAACATAATTTAGTGATTGTGGGTGACTAATATTCAATGGTATATTTAAAATGAAACTGCTATGCTCACCTATCTTGTAATTTATGGATTGTTTTAGCATCTGAATAAAAACACGGAATGGAAAAATCTGTTCAGGATAAATGATGTTGCTCATGCATCTTCCTTTCAGTTTGATTATCTACTCAGGATTTGTAATATGGGATCTTGTAGTGATGCTATTTTCAATTTTTAAAGAACTGCCTCGCTATTTGGCCTTAACATTTACACCAATAACATAGACATCAAAAGGAATTAAATCTCCCTTTCCTCCACAACTTCAAACACACTGTTGGCCCTCAGAATTTGTTTGTTTTGATTTTTAATATATAGGAATATGCATCATGGTAGTTTTGATTTGCAAATCTGTGGTGCTTAATTAGGCTCTGAACAGCCTGTGTAACATTAGTCATACATGTATGTCAGTAATATTTTTTTCTTTGCCTTTGCCTTCTTTCTACAACAGGGTCACTTTTGTAGCCCAGGCTTTCTTGGAACTTACCCTTATCTTGGAAATATCAGGTGTTACGCATATGTAATGCTTTCCAGGTTCAGTATTGTTTGTCCTCGATCTCTTTTGCAACTTACTTAATAGAATTAAAAGAGAGGCTTAATTTCATTTTTGCCATGTGAATATTCTATTTTCAGGTACTACCTGTCTATCCATTCCTCATTATTATTGTTGCTGATGATCAAATATTCACACATGACATAAATTCTTTTTTTAGTTCACTCAACTTCTATTTTGTTATGTTCATTTGCATGCTATTTTTAATGTTAACATTAACTTCTTATTATAGCTTCACAATATTTCTTAAAATGATGTGCAATTCTGACTTTTTTTCCCAATTTTTTTGACTCCTTGACCTCTTTCTAGAAGTTATGTACTATTTCTTTTTCACTAATGGAATAAGCGCACTGGGGACTTTGGTATTAATGACAACGAATCTGAAGATCAGTTTTTATATTTATTTTTTGTGCTTGAGCAATATTCAGTTATTTCAGCATGTGAAAATAAAAGCCCTAGTTTTTCTGGATGTCTATTAACTTTCTTCAGAAATTTCTCGTTGCAAGGTATATATATATATATATATATGTATGTATGTATGTATATATATATATATATATATATATATATATATATATATATATATATATATATATATATTTCATACCTCGAGGAAGCGAATTTCTAATAATTTATCCTTTTTGTCATTATAGGAATAGGAATTATTTTCTTAACATTTTTTAAAACATGGTGTAGGTGTGTAGAGTGTGCTTTTGAAATTATTTGTAATATTCTTACCTCTAAATCTATGTACCTTTATAAATTTGATGAATAAATATATGTAGATGTGTGAAAACAATCACAGGTTTAGAGGAAAGAAGGTTTAAGGAAAATAAAGGGTAAAATACAGGTAAGATCATTTGGATAGTAAAAACCTAATACTACTTTAAAAATTAAACTTTTGTTTAAATTTATGATATAGAAATATTGGAAAGTCAAGTGATAACAAGTATATTAACATAAAAATATGGACAAAATAGTGCACCATTTAAAGTGTGATCAGCATCCCATATAAATCCACTGTTACACAGAACATTCTAAGCTTTCAAGGTGTTAGATTAGGCAGAAAAACAACACTTTTATTAAATAGTTTCTAGAGCTGCCAGCAATTAGTTAATGTATAAATTCTTCAAAACTGCCCTTGTTAGCTATTTTCCTTTAACATAAGTAAATCTCAAATATAGGCTTACATAATTTAAAAAACTAAGTTTTTTTTAAAGGATCCCGAATCTTAATATTGAAAGAAACCACCCAGGGACCTATTGCTTAAAACTAGTATGATTTTGACCCAATAAACTACATCCACAAGACAATAGAGTTGATGACATGTTCGCCAAACTAAGGACATGATAGTAATGAATGCATACACATCCAAACAAATAATATTTAATTGATTTTATATTATGATTCACTTGAGCCTTTTTGGTATAAAGCTTAGAGAAGTATCAAATGAAAAACCAACTGAACTTTTTTGTGATATACATGTAAAAAGAATCTTTAAGAAAATCAGAGAGTTATATGTAGACGTGTGTGTGTGTGTGTGTGTGTGTGTGTGTGTGTGTGTGTGTTATTACCAAGAAAAGTAAAGATTAATGAATTTATTTTCTATTAAACAACTTTATTTTAAAAAGTAAAACACAAAGATAAATGTACAAATTTTAAGCATCATTGCATAAAAGTATATGAATACATTTTTGTCAGTGCTTGGCTTTTTTTTAAAAGGTTTGATAGTGTGCATTAAGATCTTACTAGTTACAATGAGCATAAAGTATGTGTAATACAGGATATAACCTGGAATTAGTCAAAGTTTTCTTGGTGTGTAAGGAGTAAACATAATGGTTTTTTCTTTTTTTTTTTCTTTTCTTGAACTTCACATAGTCTGTGAGTTGTTTCTGGGGTGTTCAGAGCTTTCTGGGGTTAGTATCCAATTATCAGTGACTGCCTATTATGTCTGTTCTTTTGTGACTGGGTTATGTCACTCAGGATGATATTCTCTAGATGCATCCATTTTCTTAAAAATTTCATAAAGTCATTGTTTCTGATAGCTGAGTAGTACTCCACTGTGTAATTGTACCACAATTGTTGTATCCATTCATCTACTGAAGGACAACTGGGTTCTTTCCAGCTTCTGGCTATTAGAATAGAAGATCCAGAAATGAGCCCTAACAAATATGGTCACCTGATTTTTGACGAAGGATCTGTAAACATTCAATGGAAAAAGGACAGCCTATTCAACAAATGGTAAAGGTTAATTTATAAAACAGAGAAGAGAATATTGAATATTAGTTCTTTTAAAAAGTAACATAACTTCAATAATTAATTTTCAAATGATTCCTTTCAGAATCCTAAATTAAATTTCCATTTTCACATCCTATAAATTCATTTTGCCATTGGATATGCAGGATACCTACCTTGAAAACTGTAGCTGTTATCAGATGCACTGGGCATATTTACCTTTGGTGTAATTTTTTTATCTTTAGAAAAAATATATATAATATATAATTATGTATAATATATAATATATAATATAATTATATGTATATAATTATATTCTATCAAATAAGCTTTATTAAACTACTCCAAAATATTTTCAATAAAAATGTAACTGCATCACTCTTTCATTTTCTTTTTCTCCAAGTCCTTCCATTTCCCCTTTTACTTCCTCTCAAATTGATGACCTCTTCATATTTGGTTATTGTCACACACACATACAATATGCACATGCACACATTAATATATATATGCTCGTAACTATACCATACTACATCTGTAATCCATTTCTTTGCTTGGGTGTGCTGATATATGGACTGATTTCTTTTTATTAAACACTCATAGGTATCATCCCTAGAAGACATTAACTGTCCCTCTTCTGTAGTCATTAGATGTGTGTCGTTATTTGTCTATAGCTAAAACCACTATTTCCTCTTCAACAGCTAAATGTCCATGGATATTGTTCTTGTGAAGGTATTTAGTTAGTCATGCTGTTTAGGGAACTTGTGTGAAACGCCCTGCCATTTCTAGAGATTGCAGTCTCATAACATCTGCCCTGGTCCTCTGGTTCTTATGATCGTTGGTCTGCTGTTTTTGAAGTTTGCTGAACATTGGGAGCAGGTGTTCTGTTGTAGATGTATCAGTTGTCGATAGGTTCCCCAAGCATATGATCATTGCATCGTGACCAGTGTGATTTTCTGTAATGGTCTGTTTACAGGAAGGAGACATTTATGTGGGATGAAAGATTTACTGGTGACTATAAGGATGATGTTCACAATGCAGTTAGGAAATTTTCTGATCTAGAAAGGGGGAAGTATTAGGTTTACCTGTAGATCATGAAAATGCTAGCCCTAGGTATTTGGCTACATTTCTTATAGCAGATATGATTTGACTTGCCTTGTGTTGGGTAGATATTGGGTCCAACTTAACAACAGTTGCTTACCAACCAGGTATGAAAGCTACTCTTGCACCTTTAGGAATATGTTGTCAGGCTGGACATTTTGTGGCTCAGAGGCATCCCAGATGTGTAGAACTGTTGAAAGATTCCCTTATCTCTTTGTTCATATTCTTCTAGCACTGTTAGCTAGATTGCAGTAAAAAAGCTTTCACATTGTAATCAGGTGTAGTCTCCTGAGTCCAGCATTTAAAGTACACATATCTTTAGCTCTACAATATTAGCTTCCACCTATGAGTGGCAAGGACAGGCAACAACGTGAAGTTATATATGTGTGGAGTCATTTAGACTACCTTCACCAAGTGTTCGAGAAATATTTCTGATGCCTGGAACTGGAATTTTAAGTGAGACAGGGGAAGGAAGGTCAATACCAAAGGAGTGGAAGGGAGGAGGGACAAACAACCAGAAACATGTGCCTTAGAGGTGTTTTAAGGTTGTCCTCCATTTCTACAGGCTTACAGTTTTTCTGCCTCCTTTTCTACAAACTTCCCTGGGCCCAGCGGGCAGAGGTTTGATGAGGACAACCTTATTAATACTGAGTGTTCCTGGTGCTCTCACTCTTGGCACATTGCACAGCTGTGGCTCTATATTTGTTCCCAAATGTTACGGAGGAATCTCTTCTGATGATTAACAATACACTGATCTGAGTACAACAGAAGGCTTCTAGGTGTCACTCTATCGCTACATTTCTTTAGAAAAACTATAGTGTTAGGTTTTACGCGCTGGTCCATAGGCTATCTATTCCCAGGTTAGTGACAGCTCAGTCAAGTATGAGGCATGTGTTGCATCTCATGGGGTGTTCCCTAAATTCAATCAGAAAGTGGTTGGTTATTCCATCAACTTTTGTGTTACTTTTGTGCTATCACACTATGTAGACTATTCTCAGTCATAGATTGAAATTGAGTTGCTGTTTAAATTTCTCCACAGGTTGACTTCCAAGTAAATTTCACTACCATGAACACTAATGAGTAGGGGTGAATTCTCTAGCTAGGCACCAATTCAACTTCCCTGTCCTATGAGTTATGAAGGTATTGTCTTCAGAAATAGGACATTATCATCAGTTTGTGGAGAAGAACTGAGAGCCCACTACTGAGGTAACTATTGATACATACCAATTGCTGCTGTATTCAAAATGGCCAGAAATTGAAAAACCCTTAGATGTCCATCAAATATTAAGTTATAACAGAATGTGGTATGTTTGAACAGCAGAATAGTAATCAGCTGTTTTAAAAATGATCATAAAATTCACAAGCAAATGAATGGACCCCGAAAAATAATCATCACATGTGAGGTAGCTTAGACCCAAAAAGAAAACCATGCTGTACATTTACTTATATATGAAAATTATCTTTTAAGACCCTTATAGGCATTCTACAATACACATAACACCATAGGGTATGAGGTATGATGTTCATAACATACAACCATTGTTTGGGTAGTTGAGTAAGGTACATGACAGTGCTACTTGCATTTTACTGGAATTTAAAGTATAATTGCATATGTGTTTGCCCTTTCCCCTCCCCCACCCAGATTCTTTCCTCCCTCTGCGCTTTGCCTTCTTCTCCCTAGACATTCATGTTATATGCTCACTAATAAGTGGATATTAGTGCAAAATGTCCAAAATACCTAGGATACAATCCACAGAACTCAAGAAGGTTTTCAAGCCGAAGGACCTAAGTGAGGATTCTTCAATCCTACCTGGAAACGAGATGCTATAGGATCCTTGATGTTTGTGATTTGTCTCGGCAGGACACCGAGGGTGGCTATGAGTGTGTACTGGCTTGTGCCACTTCCATTTTATACCCTCAGCTCTATGTTTATTGCTGAGGAGTTGAACTCCTAGCTTCCATATATGACTGCTTGCTGTCCCGCTTACCTTACAACAAATACACTCATTTATACGTATGTGGTGGATCCATCAAAGTCTCGACAACCAAAACCCAGTCCCAAATCAGGCATCAACCACTCAGAAAAGCATAAGAAGAAGAAATAAACTAAAAAGCTGAAAAGAGGAAGATGATAGTAATTATTCATTATGTACTTTTGCAAAAATTCAAGGGGGAGTGTAGCAAAGATATTGAAGAGAAGAGAAACGAAGAACATTTCAATTTTTGCAAGAAATGATAAAGACATCACCTCTTTCAAATAATGATTTCAAAGCAATATTATTGAACTTTACAAATGTAAGATAAAAGTGAATGATTTAAAGCATTCAGGTAATCAATGAAGTCATGATGCCACTATAGTTATTAGAGAATAGAAGAAATATTTTAATTGTGAATTAGTTACTGAGGCACATGCTATAAAAATAGAATTCATGTACCTACAACTTTTGGACCATATCCTGCATTTAAAATGCTATTTCAAAACACTACTGCTAAATTTTTTGTACAGATATTGACGAATAGAAAAAAAAATGATATTTTTATAAGCACTACTTGGTGTAGAAATATTAAGAAGTATAGGTTTTATTTTAATTTGTATTACAACCTAGATAACTAAATATCTTATACCCTGTTGAAGCTAATCTTCAATACTTATCATTAATATCCAACCCTGAAAATCTCCTTTAGCTATATTCAGTCTTTTTGAGATGAGGAAATATCAGCTTTATAGTCATTAGTGATCATTATCCTTAAATGAAAATGTACTGGAAATAACTTTTATATCATTCTTAGTGGGTAATTTAAGGAATAAAATGGGAATATTAATGTTGAAGAAGTGCAGTGTAATAGGCAAGAAGCCTTCTAAAGAGAATATTGGGCAAAAGGACATCAGGAAAAGATATAGCATCGTTGAATAATTGTATGTGAGATCTTTACTCTAGCATTGCCCTTTTCAAAGAAGGGGTGAAGGGCTGTGACTGATGCCTGCCTCCCAAAGCCTGGCAAAGTACACCAAACAATCTAACAACTGCTACTTTTAGCTCTCAGTGACTTGAACTGTCCATTTGCCCATTCCCTAGTGTGTAAGGAAATTTATGGTACCTCAGATTGTTTTTGAACAAATGCTTTCTTTATCTGACAATTAGGGTAGCTTTCGGCCTCCATCTTATTAAATCATAGAGAAATGTAAAGTCTGGCTTTACTATTGCCTACAATTTGATACTGTCACTTGTCTCAACAGTTTATAGAAGCATGGGTTCAAATATTGACACAGGCAACAGCACAATGGTCCTGGACGCATCACCTAGGAAAGTATATTTGCTGCTCTGTTCAACTTAGAAGCAAATGATATACTACAAAGGGATATTAATCTTTCTACCAGCTCAGCCTAATCCCACATCATCTCTTAGGCATCCCACTTTCCTCCTGTTGCTTTCTCAGACATGCCACAGATAGTTTGGTATGCAGAGGTTTACTTTTCCCAGAGTTCTTTTTTACTGTGGTTCCTAAGGACTGTTCATTCAAGCTATCCATTTTTTTCAATATTTCATTTTCAAGTTTCCTATGACATAAACCTTATATAACCTCAGATTATTATATATCACAGTTCACTGTTTTCATCGTCTACTAATGGAAATTTCTATTTATTTCACTCATCATACTCAAACATGGATTTCCCCTAGAAATTTCAATTTTTTCTGAGGAATTCACCAGAGAAAAGACTCTTCTCTCAATTTCTGAGCATGAACTTCTGAGGCACAGACATGAGATATCCTTCTAAACATGCTCTGAAAACGTTGTAGGTATCCTTCACCTGAAAAGTTTTATTTCCTTTGTACCGAGCATTTTATTTTATTTCTCAGTCACGTGTTTTGCTTTGCTCTCTTGCTTTCCTGTTGCTGTAGGGAGAATGTTTCATTAGATAGCCCTATCCTATAAATGACCAGGTAACACAAAATGACGTCAAATTCCTGTCATTCCTCCTATGTCTTCATTAGCAGCGCTAGAATCATAGGTATGTGTCATTGTATCCATTAAATTATTTATTTATTTTCCTTGATGTCTCACCTTCACTCAGAATTAAGCAGAATTATCACCATCCTCACTATCCCAAGCAATTCCTCTAGACTGAAAACTCTGCGTATCCATTGAAATAGTTATCAGTCCGTCAACACTAACATTTAAACATTCCATGTAGAAATCCCTATTGTCATTGGTTTGTCTCATTCCTAAGAATACACTTTACATCGATGAACACTCAACTCCATCCATTACTTAATTTCTCATCTCAACTTTCTATCCTCCACCACCGAATTTTAAAGCAACATTACTCATATACAATGAACAATTTAAAATCATTTGCTTTTGACATAGGATAAAAATGTAACATATCTCAAACTTTAAGGAGAAGGTAGGTGCCAAACTGATTTTCTTTAGGTTGTATGAAGAAGACATCATGGAGGCTACAAGGCTACAATTGCTGTAATTAAAAAAATATTTACTCATGTGAATGATCTGAGTTAGATTTCGGGATTCCTACATAAAGATAGGTTATTACGATTATGCTTATAATGCCAGTCCTAGAAAAGCAAAGATGAGAGGATTTCGGGGCCTCACTGGCTAGCCGGCCTAGTCTTATAAAGATGCTCCAAGTTCCTATAAAATGTTATGTCTCAATATGAAAGGTTGACAGACCCCAAAGTAACACTGTATGAGTTATGCATAGAAACGTGTATGTCTGTCCAAATACATGCTTGTACACAATCACAATTAATCGAAAAAAGGAGCCCATAGTTTGAAGGAGAGTAGGGAGGAAAAGCAAAAAGAAATGTTATAAATTACATGAAATTTTTAAAAAATAACATAAAAACTAAAGATTTAGAAAAAAACATAAGTCCTAAAGAAAAATACTCAAAGTTTACCACTTATCACCACTTGCAAATCAATCATATACACAGTTATTAACATAAATCCCAAGATATGAGCATGCACACACACACACACATACACACACAGAGAGAGAAACAGAGAGACTGAGAGAGACAGAGAGAAACAGAGAGACAGAGACACAGAGAGAGACAGAGTGACAAAGAGGGACAGAGGATCAGAAACAGAGTCAGAGAAAAAATGCATGAAGAATTGACTTTATATTTTCAGTAGAGAAGAAAGAAAATTTAAAGATGTAATAAAATTAAAATTAGGGGTATCACTATTGAGATTAATCCTGGTAAACATAGGAAGTAAAATTTAGAAGTAAAATGAACAAATAGGAGAGATCCATGGTCATATTTAAATGTCGTAGTACATGGTAAATCAGACTTAGTTAAATGAGTATGGTACGTGCTGTATAGTGTTAACCAATTTCTTGTTGGTGGGAAAGGCAAAAGAGGAAACGAATGACTATAAATATTACTAAAGTGAACCAGTAGTAAGAAAATGTTTGCCCTGGACATACAAACCACACTGATTCCAGACAATTCTTTTCATTGTTATAATATTATTGACTTTCAATGCTTGAAAGAAAAATGTTAAGATTATATATTTTCCACCCAAACAATCTTATTTCAATGTAAATGCTTTGAGGAGATAAAATCCCTCCTGATCAAAGAATGAGGAAACAGGAAATTAGAATGGTGAGCAGCAGAAAAGGGCACAGCCATCTCCCAGACTGTCCCAGTTACAGCTGCTGCAAGCAAATTTTCTGGACGCTCAGTAACTGAGCACAGTTACTTATTTCGCTCGGTGTGACAGAAATGTCGAGAAATCTGTAAGAATAGCTTAAAGGCATTAGATGAGCCAATGATCTATATTTTTTTAATTTTTAAAATTTTCTTTTCTTAGATAGTTTTTATCTACATTTCAAATGTTCGCCCCTTTCCTGGTTTCCTCTTTGGGAACCCCCTATCTCATTTCCCTCCTACTTCTCCCCACCCACCCAACCACTCTGTCCCACCTCAATGCCCTGGCATTCCCCCAGCATCAAGCCTTTATAGGACCAAGGGCCTCTCCTTTCAGTGATGCCTGATAAGGCCATCCTCTGCTACATATTGCTACTGGAGCCATGGGTCCCTCCATGGCACCTCTTTGGTGGGTGGTTTAACCTCTAGAAGCTCTGCAGGGTCTGGAGGATTGGTATTGCTGTTCTTCTTATGGGGTTGAAACCCAATTCAGCTCCTTCAATCCTTTTTCTAACTACTTCTCATTCTCAGTTCAATGGTTGGCTGAGAGCCTCTGACTCTGTATTTCTCAAGCTCTGGCAGAACATCTCAGGAGACAGCTATACCAGGCTCCTCTCAGCATGTACTTCTTGGCATACACATCATTGTCTGGGTTTAGTGATTCTACGTAGGATGGATACCCACATGGGACAGTCTCTGGATGGCCTGTCCTTTGGCCTCTGTTCCATACTTTGTCTCTGTATTTACTCTTGCACACATTTTGTTTCCTCTTTTAAAAAAGACTGAAACATCCACTATTTGGTCTTTCAACTTCTTGAGCTTCACGTGGTCTGTGGATTGTGTCTTGGGCATCCTGAGCTTTTGGGTTAATATCCACTTATCAGTGAGTACATACCATGTGCGTTCTATTGTAATTGAATTACCTCACTCAGGATGATATTTTCTAGTTCCAGCCATTTGCCTAAGGATTTCATGAAATTGTCGTTTTTAATACTTGATTAGTACTTTGTTGTCTAAATGTACCAAATTTTCTGTATCTATTCCTCTGTTGAATGACATCTGGGTTTTTTACAGCTTCTGGCTATTACAAACAATGCTGCTATAAACATAGTAGAGCATGAGTCCCTGTTATATGTTGGAGCATCTTTTGGGAATATGCCCAGGATTGTTATAGCTGGTTCATCAGGTAGTACTATGTCCCATTTTCTGAGGAACTGCCAGACTGATTTCCAGATTGGTTGTAATGGAGGAGTGTTTCTTTATCTACACATCCTAGATAGCATTTGCTGTTTCTTGAGTTTTTGATTTTAGCCGTTCGGACTAATGTGAGGTAGAATCTCAGTGTTGATTTCATCCGCATTTCCATGATGACTAAGGATGTTGAACATATTTTTAGGTGCTTCTCAGCCATTCAATATTCTTCAGGTATAAATTTCTTCTTTAGCTCTGTCCTTCATTTTTATAGGGTTATTTGATTTCCTGAACTATAACTTCTGAGTTCTTTGTATATATTAAATATTAGCTATCTATAGAATATAGGATTGGTAAAGACCTTTTCCCAATTGGTTGATCTCAGTTTTTTCTTATTGACAATGGCCTTTGCCTCACAGCAGTTTTGCAATTTTATGGGGTGCCATTTATTTATTCTTTTATCTTAGAGCATAAACCATTGATGTTCTGTTCAGAATTTTTTCCCCTGTGCCTATGTGTTCTAAGCTCTTTTGTCCTATATTATTTCCAGTGTATCAGGTTTTATGTATAGCCCCTTGATCCACTTTGACTTAAGCATTTTACAAGGTGGAAAGAATGAATTAATTTGTATTCTTCTACAATCTGACCTCCAGTTGAACCATCACCATTTGCTGAAAATGCTGTCTTTTTTCCACTTGGTGGTTCTAGCTCCTTTGTCAAAAATCAAGTGACCATAGGGGTGTGGGTTCATTTGTGGGTGTTTAATTCTATTCCATTAATGTACGTGCCTGTCTCTGCACCAATACCATGCAGTTTTTGTCACAATTGATCTGTAAGACAGCTTGAGGTTGGGAATCATGATTCACCAAGTAGTTCTTTCATTGTTGAGAATAGTATTTTTGCTATCCTGGGTCCTTTGTTACTCCAAATAAATTTGCAAATTACTCTGTCCAACTTTATGAAGAATTGAGTTGGAATTTTGAATGGGATTGCATTGATTCTGTAGATTACTTTTGGAAAGATGGCCATTTTTGCTATATTAACCTTGCCAATCTCCCATGAGCCTGGGAGATCTTTTCATCTTCTGAGATCTTTGTTTTCTTTCTACAGAGACTTGAAGAGCTTGTCATACAGATCTTTCACTTCCTTGGTTAGAGTCATCTTAATCTGTATCAGTTAGACTCTGGCATAGCCTCTCAAGATAATTCTGTATTAGGCTCCTGTCAGCAAGCACTTTTTGTCATCAGCAATAATGACTGGGTTTGGTGGCTGCATATAGGGTAGATCCCTCAGGTAGGGCAGTCTCTGCATGGCTTTTCCTTCAGTCTTTACTCCACTCTTTTCCCCTGTATTTCCTCCCACGAGTACTTTGTTCTCTCTTCTAAGAAGAACTGAAGCATCCACAGTTTGGAACCCAGGTACCCTTCAACATAAGAATGGATAAGGAAAATTTGGCACTCTTACACAATGGAGTACTACTCAGCTATTAAAAAACAATGACTTTATGAAATTCTTAGGCAAATGGATGGGACTAGAAAATAACATCCTGAGTGAGGTAACCAAGACACACGGAACACACATGCTGTGTACTCACTGATAAGTGGATATTCGCCCACAAGCTTGGAACACCCAAGGTATAATTCCCAGAGCATATGAAGCTCAAGAAGATGGTGACATTTCTTTAGAGTGCTGCTACTGCATAGTAATGAGGTACTTTGCATGCCCCCTTGTGGGTAGTAATGGACACATGACTATTTTGTCCATGTACTTATCTTTAAATTGGGAACCCAAGAAGCTGCCTAATATAAGAGCTGATTCAGCATCACCCTTCCACTTCCTGTCTAGACTGCAGATGTCACTGCCTAAACTATTAGTCATTTTTGGAGCATGAAGATTGGACTCATAATTATTTTCCTACTTTCCAAACTTTCTGTCTGTCTAAACCACATGTATTTCCACTTTTACTCTATTTTTTTCCTCCTCCTCCCCAGCTTTTTCCTCCTTATTTGGCACTACATAAGATAAAAGGAACGGCAGTTATTTTTAAAGTGATTTATTATTTTATTTATATGAAGAGTTCAGGACTGGAGCAGTAGCCCTGAGATTTTTCCAGTAGTCCAGCAACCATCTAACTATGGTGCCTGTAGTCTTTGAAATGTGACTTTTATCCTGAGTTTCAACATGGCTACTGCACTGCTAAGCATCAAGAAAGCATCACAGAAGATAAAGGGAAGAGGGGAGAGAAAAGGATACCCTACCGTTAAATCCTCTCTGTAGTCTTTATCTGAGAATGAGTTGCTCTCTTGGAAGCAGTGGTGGATATTATTACCTTGCATTTGATTGGCTAAAAATGTGCCACTGGGCCACTCTCAGTGGCAAACAGACAGAGAAAGAAGATGTTTAACTGGGTATTTTTCTAAGCTGTCAGTATTGGGGTTCTGTTCCAAAAAAAAGAAAAAAGAAAAGAAAAGAAGTGGAATGAATACCGAGTTTATGTATTTTTTTCTTTTTCTCTTTTTATTTTTTATCCTATATAGTGTGTATCTCTTTGCTTAACATTTTGATCTTTGTTCAGTCTCCTATACTATGTGAAGCCATTGAACTATTTAAAACTCAGCTCAAATGAATATGATTTTCTAGATAGGAAGAAAAAATATCAAGGAATTTAATGATGATTTGTTTTTTATTTTTTTTACAGCAATGAATTTACTTTAGCATAAAGGGGTCTAAAGAGTATTTTTGCCTGTATTTATGCCATTTGGTGTTTTAATAATAAGGATTCTTTTATTTATTATTTTAAAAAAGAATATCAGCTACAATAAGTTTTTCTTTCTTCCTAGTGAAAATAGTGGATATTATTGTATTCTTAACCCAAATGTCCTTATTATATTTTCCTCTGGTGTCTAGTCATTTTCTTATATCTTATAGCAGCCATAACTCTCCATTCCATAAAAATAGAATTTTACAAGCAAGACAAACACTTCCATAAATTAATAGAAATACCTGTCTCTAGTGAAACAATGAATTTTCTTTCTTATTCGTACATTTTGTGATGTATTTATCTTGGAATCACTCTCATTATTTATCAAATTTATAGCTTTTTATGAGATGAGACCCTACAGGAAATTTGGTTGACATCTAGACTATCAAGAAACAATGAATTTATAAGAAATCCATATGTCAAGTATTTTATAAAAGCATGCAAGAATTCTGTGATGTTTCTAAATATACTTAGGTGGAATATAATTTCCCCAAAATTAGTTGTTTCTATTCATATATATTCATACATATATTTATACATTTTAAGTATATTCAGAGTCTACACTTCCTGAACTTTAGAAATTATACAGTATTATTAACTATATTATCCTGCTGCACAACAGAGCACACAATTATTTCTCCGAAATTTACCATTATCTTCCTCTTGTCAGTTTCTGAAAACAACTCTATCTTCTGCTTCTAAGACTTCAGCTCGTTTCAATTATACCTATTAAGTGAAGCCAGGAAATGATTGTCTTTGTATGTGTAGCTTATCTTGCTTAACATATCAGATCGCTGCAAACAAATAGGTCCTAATGCATTACATTGCTGCATTATATTACGTTATATGTGTACATGTGCACCAAGATTATTTTGATAGGTTGAATAAGCACAAATTTACTTTCATGAATATAATTTCATTATTTTTCACAATAAAACATTTTATTTTAGGAATAGAAGGATATTTCTAAGAAAAATTATAATAGTATTAAAATAATTTTAAGTATGAAAAAAACTGGAGAAAACTAATTTATAAACAAAAAAGTACAGCACAATCACTTGTATTTTGCAATCTGAGAATTTATGTATTTTAATTTTTCCCTTATAAGATAAAAGGCAGTTTTTAATAGATTATAAGTGTTAAATGACATTTATATTTTTATATTTGCAGTCTGTTTATAAACATATAAAAATATTGCAAATAGAACCCAAAATTTTTCATGAGATTTATAAAATACAATATATATATATATATGCAAATATAATAACATTTATAGAAAAACAAATTTGTAGCTTTGGTAAATGCCTTATAAAAGTGTTTCAAACAATGTATAGGGGTCTAAACATTACTAGATTTCTCCTGGATTGAAAAGACTTAAGTATTTTAGTAATAAGGTTCTGAAATGGTTCAGTTGTAAAGTTCTGAAAAAAGTCTACTGAAAATAGCCAATTCTGATGCTCATTTTCAGGAATATTTATTTAATATGTATGAGGTTGCAGTTTCTATTCAACTGTATCAGGTTTCATGCATGAATATGTATTAAGCAGTTGCTCCATGTAAGGATACATGTTTATTGAAAATGATTTTCAGTCTAAAGTCATTCATAAAATTCAGCTTGTACCCAGAATGGTTCAGCTAGTAAGAACACTTGTAACCAAGCCAGAAGAACTGAATGTAAAATAATTATTGTCTTCGTTCAGCAAGTATCTACTGTACATACTTAGGGGCTTACCATAGACAAGCTACTTTCATTCATGGTGAAAATAAATTCATCTAGCAAAAATGTGATCCTGGTGCCACTCAAAACGTGAATTGAATGTCTTCTGTAGTTGTATACAGTGGAAGGAAAGAAGGAATGATCTTCTTCATAACAGAAACACACAGAACAGCATTACAGTGACAGTCTTACAAAAGAAAGCATGCCTATTCACATTTTATCGCAGAGAAAATATACAGAAATTAAAAACTGCAGGTTTTCCTAAGCTTTATCCTAGACACTGAAAAGTGATAAAAGTGTTTCGTGATTCTCTCTGTTATGATTCTTGGCATTGACCTGTATGTATCATGGAATATTAGCCAGACATTTACACACTCAGGATTTTGCTAGACATATTTGAGTGGTATCTCTTCCTGTTAAATAATCTTTAATTGAAACCTTTAAACAAAACACTATTTGGACTTGTGTCTATAAAGAAGTTAAAAATAGCTACACATGGGGCTGAGCCATGGTTTCCTCTGTGCATAGTCTTTGATTGATTGTTTAGTTCTTAGGGAGCTCTGGGAGGGTGATATTGCTGTTCTTCCTATGGATTACAAACCGCTTCAGCTCCTTCAGTCCTTTCTCTAGCTCCTCCATTGGTGACCCCATTCTCAGTTCAATAGTTGACTATGAGCATCCATCTCTATGTATGGGAGGAGAGAACCTTGGTTCGGTGAAGGCTGAGTGCCCTAGTGTAGGGGAACGCCAGGGCTGGCAGGCAGGAGTGGGGGGAGCACTCTCATAGAAGCAATGAAAGAAAGGATGAAATAGGAGGTTCCAGAGAGGAAACCAGGAAAGGGGATAACATTTGAAATGTAAATAAATAAAATACCCAATTAAAAATGTTAAAGAAAAACCTACAATGACAAAAAAAAGAGAGAGAAGTTAAAATACCACCCTTTATAGCATGCTAATAGTTGATCAAATAATAAAAGCCAGTGACTCAATATTATAAGCTTTTTAATTCCAGAAAGCAAAGATCTTTAGTGTCTCCATTTCATGCTCGATCAGATGATGAGATGAAGATTAATCAACAGCCAGAAATACATAAAATATAAATGATTTTTAATCAATTAATCCTGCATTCTATACTTTAATACTATATGCTTGTTTTTTTTTTAAAGCCATTCCTTTGTGGAGTCAAAAACTAACATATACAAAAAATCAAAACAACAATAAAAAACAAATCTGAGGTTTGGAGAACATGTAAAATGAGGCCATAAAGATTGTGAAGCTCAGGAGATCAAGAAGCTTTCTGTAAGATTGTGTTTCCTAGATGTGTCAGAAACAACACCTAAACTACACCTATGAAGTTTCACCAACATGACTATCTAAAATTGAGAGGAACTAGAAACATAGACATAGAAATCACTAAAAATCATACTTTGTTTCTTTAAAACTTAGTGCAAAATAAATATGAAAATATCCATAGCCTTACCTAGTTAAATCATCTAATCAAATACATATCTAGTAACTTATTAATAAACTAGACTAATTAATCATATTCCTAGATCAATAAAATGCTACACTTATGCATATGGAATGTTATGTATAGGAAAAGCTTTTCTTGTTGAATAGAAATAATGCACAGTTCAAAAACTTAAACAGATAAAAGGCAGAGAACAAGGAATTGGAGAACTTCAATAAAACTGGACTTTATATAAAATATTAATAACATTCCTTTCTTAGAGCCATAGCAGCATTACAACCAAGTTTTCCTTCAATTTCTTGTGATTTTTAACTTATGGAATTTTCTCCCTCAACTTCTGGCTGTATTTATATCCTCAACACGGATCATTTTCAGAGTTTTAAGTTCCATAGTTTTACAACTCACTCTGTAAAATAGAAGTGTCTTTTATTAGTTCTAAAAAAGTGTCTTTTGTGACTTTCTAGGGACAGCCTCTTCAAATGTTCTCACACTGCAGAAAGTATTCATCTCCATTCTCTCATAATATTTTTGAATTTATGAATTTTGTAACATCCCTTCTTGACTTTTATTTCTCCAGGTCGAAGAGTTGTAATTTTTTTAATCTATACTTGTATGGAGCTTTGCCTCCATAATTCATGCAGCCTCGAGCTTTTGTGATGAGAGAAGAATTTGCTGTGTTTGGAATTTTCAATTCACTTGGTTGGAAGAAAGAAATGGAAGCAGACATGGAGCAGAAACCCACTAACTAGCTAAAGTCCTCCAGGCTGCACAAGTGGTTTCCCATTGTCTTTTTTCTAATCTGGCAATTATATCACACACCTTTAATATTACTAGAAAATACAAGTCCTAACAAGTATGCAAGGACATAAATATATTATTTGAATACCCAGGTTCTTGTAAGTTAATTCCTTCAAAAAATACACTGTGAAGGACTTGGCAAATAACTCAGAGGCAGAGAATCTGTTGGTATGTATGCCTGGCCTTGCATTCTTGCATTCTAGTTTTTCTTTTTCCTAGTCATACCCTCCTACCTCCAAACACACACACACACACACACACACACACACACACATGAGAGAGAGAGAGAGAGAGAGAGAGAGAGAGAGAGAGAGAGAGAGAGAGATATCAGTGCATATCTTGGATTCTTTTTTATGTAATATATACATGTTCATATGAAGATCACATGAAGTTAAAGACAGAGAAAGAGAGACAGTGATTATGATGTAGTTGCTCAAACAAACAAAGTTCAAAATGGCTACCTGAAAGCAATAAACTAGTGATTTATGTACCGTGAAAATCATAACTGGATACTTTAATAAGTAGTGCATCTAAGCCACACACAATGATACTCTGAATGACAGAGTGTCTAATTTAAAATTATATTTAAATGTTTAAAAGGGTCACATGTAAATCTATTGCATAATCTAAATTTAGTGCTTATGGATATCTGTAAATTGACTTTTGGCTGTGTTGAATATCAATTAGTCTGTGACCCAGTGGTTATTACTTATTCTGACAATTTGGCTGCACTTTTATGAATGTTTTCAATTTAGAATTATTTCATCTTAAGAATGGGTTTATGTATGTTTCTAGATAAGCAAGTGTGAAAATTTAGCTATTTTATAAAAAAAAGACAATGTTTGGTATTCTATTCTGTGTTTGTTGTTCTAAGATTCTCAATGTTTAGAAATACCATGGTGATATTTTTCAAGTGAAGTACACAGTGTAATTGTGACAAATGTAAGGAAAAAAAAAACATGGATAACTTTATATTGTTAGCATAAGTGTATAATTTTTACCAACTATGTAGTTCATTGGGTGACCCTTGTTTCATGCATTTGAATTCTCTTTATTCTTGATTTAGCTTCTCAGGAATCTCCTCATTTTCTGGAAAGTTTAGCCACATTACAAATATCAAAAGTTTACTTTCAATGACATAATTAGATATAATTTAAATTAGATAAGTAAAAATAGTACTAGTGTCAGAAGCAAATTTTGGAATCGATTATTCCTAAATCCTACCATTCATACTAGTTTATATCCAAATTTAATGCTCATTTACTTTGATTCAAATATTAGAAATAACAAGTGGTATAAATGTCAAATGGTATAAGTTCATGTTCCTAGGATGATCTCAGAAAGGTAGACAGAGATGATATTTTGTGAACTCTACATTTCAAACTTCACAAATGGTGTTAAAGAATCTTTGTTTATTGTGCATTTTATTTAACAGTGTGTTTTCCATCAAAACATTCTAATGCTTTATTATGATCATTCTCTTGTTGTGAAACAAAAATAAAACAAATGTAATTTTAACAAATTATGAAATAAAATCACTACTGACACTTTGGAAATGTTTCCTTATTATTTTGTTCTGAAACTGCTTCAGTGGCTTATAACTCATTCTATTGTACAGCTCAACAGTTAGAAGAAAACATGTACAACACATATTTGTCTTACACCAACAGTTTTCCTCTAAATTCTCAGTATTTGTCTAGTTATTTATCACAAATATTTTATTAGGGCTTCAGATATAATTCCATGGTAAACTATTTTGGTTAATAGTATCAAGGTCTGAGTTTTAATCCCCAGTATTAATAAAGACATATAATAAATAAGAAAACTAAAGAAATTGACATTTAAGATCTTCATCACCATATCAATGAGATAATTTTATCTTGTGACAAGAAAAATGTCCAAACAACAAATAATTAGAAAATGTATTTTCTATGCCAACTCAAAAATTTCTTTCCAAAGTTTTGGGATTGCAGTAGCCCCAGGTTGTTCTATGACTCAATACATATCTATGTATCTATGCCCAGTTCTGGACATCCAGAACGCTGCATGGTTGCTTTGAAATAAAATGAAGAAGTTGGGATAAAAAAATTATTCGTTGTTAAAACAATTGCTTCTTTTATAGAGGATCTGGCTTTGGTTTCTTTCACCTACAAAATAGCGTATAATCTTAACTCCTTATTTATGAAACCCAATGTCATACTCTGACTTTCATAAGCACCAGGAATGCATAAGGCATACATACATGCAGACACAACACTCATTTAAAAAATATACATAATTTTTACATAAAACAATTTCATTTTAGTGAAGAAACCCCACATTTCTTCTTCCGTTAGGATTTTGCAACATTTTATATTCATCACAATTTAAATACTTATTATTTGCCTCATTCTATAATTGTCATCTTATAATGGATATGAAATATGCTTTATCCTCATGAGATTAAAGGCAATAAAATTGAATAGAGGTTGGTTGGGACGTGGGCAATTGTTGTCTAGCTGAGGTATGTATATCACTTACATTGTTTGACAGCTCCTGAACTGGAGTTCTAAAATGAGTAAACTTGGAGAAACATTTTAAGAAGAGAAGTAGAGTTTTGCCTGTCTCTACTTGCCAAAAACACAAAAAAATCATTTATTTTTACAAATTTTATTCAAGGCAAGAATAGTTTGAATTTTTACCTCTAAATACACAAAGTAACAGCTATATTTTTTAGGATGATGATGAATACTTCTAAAAATAATATGTTTTTTGAATTGAAATATCTTGCCTTGAAGAAAGCCTAGAGGCAAGAAAGTTTAGACACTTGAAATGCCTAAGTTTTCTAAAGCTAACTTACATCAACTGAGACATCTGCTGTGTTTAACTGTTATTATTTGCAGGCTATTGTTAAAGACTAGTCTCCTAAATTTCAGGAACTTTTTGTTTACTTTGTCAGTTACCAATTAGGACTCATAGACTTAGGTGACTTACAAACAATAGCAGTAAAATTAAATAACTTACCAGTGTGAGAAATATAGAACCGAGGCAGAACATCATCGTGAAAAGATGGAATTGGATAACTGATGTCCTTAGATAAAATGAACAGCTGCTCGCAACTTTTGATAATCTTAAACATAATTTAAGTAAAAACCATTATTTTAATAACATGTTCAATAAAATTAACCAAAAAGAAACAGAGGAAACATTAAAATATATGAAAAACTATAAAATTATCACTTAAATATTTGTGGTAAGAATTGCTTCTCTAGTGTTCTGGTGTGTTTGGTTGTTTCAATAAAACTAATCAAATAATAAATATCCAAATTAGCCACCATCTAGCAGTTAGATATCTTTTCAAATTATAGGAAGACACCCAGAAAATAAAAACTTACTGTAGAGCTAAGGAACAGGAATTGTCTTGATGCCGATATGTTAGAGAACATGTAAAATAAATAGCCTGCTCTGGAGTAAAAACAAAAAATTTTTAATCTATTCTTTTTTAACTAAAAGGTCCATGAATCTATCATGTCACTGAATTTCTTTTAGATTCATTGAGAGTCAAAGTTTCAAGGAACTTCCCTGAGATATATTACTGTAGTCCTTGTCAAGGCATTGGGGCTCAAACTCAGGTGTTGAATTTTTACCTCAAAATACACAAAGGAACAGCTATATTTTTTAGGATGATGAAGAATACTTCTAAAAATAATATGTTTTTTGAATTGAAATATCTTGCCTTGAAGAAAGCCTAGAGGTGTTGCTGTGAGGCTCCGAGGTACATATAATTTCTCAAGCATGAAGAGTGGAAAAGATAATAGAAAAAATTCCACTGTGAAGATAGTTTTGAACTTTGACCTCAGAGTGTGATTCTTACAGGTGGTTTTCTCATCAGTAACATTTGTTTGCTCTAAAGTTGTTTGTCCCTACCCTCTTCATCTTCTTAATAAAAGACATAGTATAAAGAAAGCAACTGCCTATAGTTAGAGTTATTTATTGAGTTAGCTTACACCACAGAAATCAAAATATGGTGACTAAGAATAATCTACTCAAAACACAGTGTGTTAAACCATCCCTGCATCCCAGGGATGAAGCCTACTTGGTCCTGATGAATGATCGTTTTGATGTGTTCTTGGATTCGGTTTGCAAGGATTTTGTTGAGTATTTTTGCATCAATGTTCATAAGTGAGATTGGTCTGAAGTTCTCTTTCCTTGTAGGGCCTTTGTGTGGTTTAGGTACGAGGGTTATTGTAGCCTCAAAAAATGAGTTGGGTAATATTCCATCTGATTCTATCTTTTGGAATAGTTTGGCGAGTATTGGTGTTATATCCCCAATAAATGTCTGATAAAATTCTGTACTGAACCTGTCTGGACCTGGGATTTTTTTGGTTGGGAGTCTTTTGATGACTTCTTCTATTTCTTTAGGTGTTATAGGGTTATTTAGATGGTTTACTTGGTCTTGGTTTGACTTTGGGACCTTGGATCTGTCTAGGAATTCGTCCATTTCCTCCAGATTTTCCAATTTTGTGGAGTATAAGTTTTTGTAGTAGGATCTGATGATTTCTTGAATTTTCTCAGTTTCAGTTGTTATGTCCCCACTTTCCTTTCTGATTTTGTTAATTTGGATACTCTCTCTTTGCCCTCTAGTTAGTCTGGCTAGTGGTTTATCAATCTTGTTGATTTTCTCAAAGAACCAACTCTTTGTTTTGTTGATTTTTCAATGGTTCTTTTTGTTTCTATTTGGTATATTTCTGCCCTAATTTTGATTATTTTTTGCCATCTACTCTTTTAGGGTATATCTGCTTCCTTTTGTTCTAGGGCTTTTAGCTGTGCTGTCAGGTTGCTAATATGAGCTCTCTCCAGTTTCTTTTTGAAAGCACTTAGGGCTATGAGTTTTCCTCTCAATACTGCTTTCATTGCATCCCATAGGATTGGGTATGTTGTGTTTTCCTTTTCGTTCAATTCTAGAAAATTTTTAATTCCATTTTTTATTTCTTCTTTGACCCTGCTATCTTTTAACAGAGCGTTGTTTAGTTTCCATGTGTATGTGGGTTTTTGTTGACTTTGTTGTTGTTAAAGACCAGCCATAGACCATGGTGATCTGAGAGGATGCATGGGAGTGTTTCAATCTTCTTATATTGATTGAGGCTCGCTCTGTGTCCAATTATGTGATCAATTTTCGAGAAGGTGCCATGGGGTGCGGAGAAGAAGGTGTATTCTTTTACTTTAGGATAATATGTTCTGTATATATCTATTAATTCTAGTTGGTTCAAAGTCTCTGCTAGTTTTGCAGTGTCTTTGTTCAGTTTCTGTTTCCCTGATCAGTCCATTGGTGAGAGTGGGGTATTAAAGTCTCCCACTATTATTGAGTGGGGTGAAATGTATTTTTTGAGCTTTAGTAGGGTTTCTTTTATGAATGTGGGTGCTTTTTTATTTGGAGCATATATGTTAAGGATTGAGAGTTTCTCCTCACCAGTTTCCCCGGTAATGAGTAAAAAGTGTCCTTCCTTATCTTTTTGGATAACTTTTGGTTGGAAATTTACTTTATTCGATATTAGAATAGCCACTCCAGCTTGCTTCTTGGAGCTGTTTGCTTGGAAGTTTTTTTCCCACCCTTTTACTCTGAGATAGTGTCTGTCTTTGTCTCTGAAATGAGTTTCCTGTATGCAGCAAAAGGCTGGATTTTGTTTATGTATCCAGTCTGATAGCCTATGTCTCTTTATTGAGTAGTTGAGTCCATTTATGTTAATAGATATCAAGGAATAGTTGTTTCTGTTTCCTGCCATTAATGCTTTTTTAGGTTGAGTTGTGTCTGTGTCTTTTTCTTCTTTTAGTTTTCTTGTTTAGGAGTTTTCTTGTTTTTACTAGGCTGTATTTTCCCTCATTGTATTGAGTTTTCCAACTATAATTCGTTGAATTGCTGGGTTTGTGGTCAGATATTGTGTGAATTTTGATTTGCTTGAAATATCTTCATCTCTCCATCGATGGTGATTGATAGTTTTGCTGGGTATAGCAGCTTGGGCTGGCACTTGTGTTCTCTTAGGGTGTGCATGATGTCTGTCCAGGCTCTTCTAGCTTTCATAGTCTCTGTTGAGAAATCGGGTGTGAGTTGATTGGCCTGCCTTTATATGTTAACTCAGCTTTTTCTCTTACTGCTTTTAGTATTCTTTCTTTGCTTTGGGCACTTGATGTTTTTACTATTATGTGTCGGGAGGTATTTCTTTTCTGGACCAACCTATTTGGAGTTCTGAAGGCTTCTTTTATGCTCGTGGTCATCTCATTCTTGAGGGTAGGGAAGTTTTCGTCTAAGATTTTGTTGAAGATATTTACTGTGCCTCTTAGTTGATACTCTTCTCCCTCTTCTATTCCTATTATCCTTAGGTTCGGTCTTCTCATTGTGTCCTGGATTTCCTGGATATTTTGGGTTAGGAGATTTTGGTTTTTGTATCTTCTCTGGTTCTTTTGTCTATGTTTGCAATGTTGACTTCTGCCCCCGAGATTCTCTCTTCCATCTCTTGTAATCTATTGGAGATGCTTGTTTCGGTGACTCCTGATTTCTTTTTTTGGTGTTCTGACTCTAGGGTTATCTCTTTTAGCGTTTTCTTTATTGTGTCAATTTCTGTTTTAATTTCCCTCTTCCATTCCTTTATTTCTGTGGTTCTGTTTTCCTCTAGTTCTTTGAGTTCTTTGAGTGTTTTTCTTGTTTCTTCTTTAAAATTTTCTGAATCTTTTTCTTTTCCTCCCTTTTTTGTTTAAGTATCTCTATCAGCATCTTGAGGTATGATTTCAGGTCTGTGTCTTCTTTTTCTGGAATGTTTGGAATTCCGATGTTTGCTGTTATGGGAGAGCTTGGTTCTGGTGTTTCTAGATTGTCTTGGTTTCTTTGGGATATACTATTTCTCTTTTCGCTTGCCATTTTGTTTTAGTGATATGTTCTTGCCTTTCCTTGTATCTGGTCTGTGTCCCTGGTTCTCCACTGGTCCAGGTGTCAGACGGGCTGAGCCCTGTTTTATGCTTCAGAGTGGTCAGGTGTGAGCAGAAGTTCCAATGTTCTGTTTCTGGTTGCTGGATCAGGCGAGGCAGGGCAGGGCAAGGCTGCCCACTCTCCCCCTACCTATTCAACATAGTACTGGAAGTCCTGGTTGGAGAGATTAGACAGCAAAAGGAGATCAAAGGGATACAAATCAGAAAGGAAGAGATAAAAACACCACTCTTTGCCGATGACATGATAGTGTACTTGAGTGACCCCAAAAATTCCACCAGAGAACTCCTACAGCTGATAAACAAGTTCAGCAAAGTGGCTGGATACAAAATTAACACAAACAAATGAGTGTCCTTCCTATACTCAAAGGACAAACATGTGGAGAAAGATATTAGGGAAAAGGTACCCTTCACAATCGTCACAAAAACTATGAAATACCTTGGTGTGACTCTAACTAAGGAAGTGAAGGACCTGTATGACAAGAACTTCAAACCTCTAAAGAAAGAAATTGAGGAAGATCTCAGAAAATGGAAAGATCTCCCATGCTCATGGATTGGAAAAATCAACATCTTAAAAATGGCCATCCTACCAAAAGCAATCTACAGATTCAATGCAATCCCCATCAAAATTCCAACCGAGTTCTTTATGGAATTGGAAAAATCAATGTGAAATTTCATATGGAAAAACAAAAGACCTAGAATAGCAAAATCCATCCTCATCAACAAAAAAAAACATCTGTGGGAATCACTATCCCTGACCTCAAGCTATATTACAAGGCAATTGTGCTGAAAACTGCATGGTACTGGTAAAGAAATGGGCATGTGGATCAATGGAATAGAATAGAAGATCCAGAAATGAGCCCTCACGTATATGGTCACCTGATTTTTGACAAAGGAGCAGTAAACATTCAATGGAAAAAGACAGCCTATTCAACAAATGGTGCTGGTCCAACTGGCACTCAGCATGCAAAAGAATGAAAATAGACCCTTTCTTATCTCCTTGTACAAAGCTCAAGTGTAAGTGGATCAAAAATCTCCATATAAAACCAGATACACTGAAACTATTAGATGAGAAAGTAGGAAAAACCTTAGAACACATAGGCACAGGAGAAAATTTCCTGAACAAAACACCAATGGCTCAAGCTCTAAGGTCAAAGATTAACAAATGGGACTTAATGAGATTGCAAAGTTTCTGTAAGGCTAAGGACATTGTCAAGAAAACAAAACGGCAAGCAACAGAATAGGAAAAGTTCTTTACCAACACCACATCAGATAGAGGCCTAATATCCAAGGTGTACAAGGAACTAAAAAAGCTAGACACCGAGAATCAAATGACCTTATTAAAAAATGGGGTACAGAGCTAAACAAAACATTTTCAGTTGAGGAACACCGAATGGCCGAGAAATATCTGAGGAAGTGCTCAACATCCTTAGCCATCAGGGAAATGCAAATCAAAACAACCCTGAAATTCCACCTCACACCAGTCAGATTGGCCAAGATCCAAAAATCAGGTGACAGCAGATGCTGGAGAGGCTGCGGAGAAAGAGGAACACTTCTCCACTGTTGCTGGGGTTGCAAGCTAATACAACCACTCTGGAAATCTGTCTGGGGATACCTCAGAAAATTGGATATAGTACTACCTGAAGACCCAGCTATTCCACTTCTGGGCATATACCCCAGAGACACTTTAATACCCAACAAATATATATGCACCACAATGTTCATAGCGGCTCTATTTATAATAGCCAGAAGCTGGAAGGAACCCAGATGTCCTTCAGAAGATAAATGGATACAAAAATTGTGGAACATATACACAGTGGAATACTACTCAGCCACCAGAAACAATGACTTCACCAAATTCTTAAGAAAATGGCTGCATCTAGAGAATATCATTCTGAGTGAGATAACCTAGTCACAAAAGAACAGACATAATATGCAGTTACTGATAGTGGGATGCTAACCCCAGAGGCTTGCACTCCCCCAGAAACAACTCACAGACTGTATGAAGTCCATGAAATAACAAAAACAAAACAAAACAAAACAAAAATATTTACAAAACAAGAAAACTTTAACTATTTCCATGTTACATTTTGTTTTACATGTACTTTAGCTCATTGTAACTATTAAGTTTTCAAGGCATACAATCAAACCTTGAAAAAAATCAAGTACTGACTAAAAATATATTCATATAGTTTTATGTTAAATTATTTTAAAATCTGAAAAAAGTAGTGACAAAAAATGTATAATTTTAAGCAAAAAATTATTTAAAATCTGTACATTTATCTTTGTTTTGTAAAATAAAGTTGTAACAAAAAAAAAACAGTGTGACATAAAATCAACACTTTTTAACCTAAGGACTATCATCAATCAATCTCAAATAAACCATTACTGATTCAATTTTTTTTTCAGTGAATCAAGACAATATCATCAATTTCTTGAGAGTTTTTGGTATTTCCAATGAGCTTCTAGAAACATGCTTGGGGTTGACAGTGGAAACATTCATTCAATCTCAAGATTTAGTATCAAATTAAGAGATGAGATGATGGCCCTGCCACTTTGAAGATCACAAGTATTACAGATTTTTCTATTATTTAAGGCCTTTCTTCATTGTCAGAGGAGGAAAAAAATGGATAATGAAGAGCAAGTGTTATCATAGCTGTTGAAAACAAGCAGTACTCTCTGAAGGTAATGCTAATAAATGACTTGACCATTACGCCTAACTTCCATTGTTTCTATCAATGTTCATGTGTGCCATAAGAAATTTGGGGAAGTATTTTAAGAAGCTGTCTTTTTTTTTTTTTTTAATTCTAACGTATACGTACAATCTATAAATAAAAGGATCAAGATGAAGACATGAGC
The DNA here is from genome assembly GCF_963924665.1 of Micromys minutus. Taxonomy (NCBI): domain Eukaryota; kingdom Metazoa; phylum Chordata; class Mammalia; order Rodentia; family Muridae; genus Micromys; species Micromys minutus. Next base: position 19,467,218 of record NC_137974.1, on the reverse strand, counting down.
TGTAAAACATTCATGGAGGAAAGACAGTTCCTATGGCTTACATCAGAAATGTCCACCAAAGTCTTCTGGAATAAAAGCTTGTTGTCCAGATGTTGGGCTCTGGTGAACTATTGGTTCCTGTGAGTTGTGATTTAATTAAAGGTTGATGCTTTGTTTGATGCACAAATTAACAACACTCTCTGGATGTGGTGCAAAGTAGGATATAGACTTTTGTCTCAATCATGAGTCCCTGAAGGTATGCCCTGGGTAGATACACCTGACCACAAGCCCACTCTGGTCGTTTTCAACTTCTGGATGCCAAAAAGTGAGAGATTTTACTCCATTCTTCTGTTTAGCATCTTTCACTCTCACCTCTGGTCAGCAACTATGCAGCTTACAGATCTTCAACTAAAATCTGGGAAAATAATTTCCAGAATAAATCCTTCTACCCTTGTTCTCTCACACTTTTATCAGAAGACAGACAGACAGTCTAAGCCAAGGTGCAGAAGAATTCTCTTCATGACTGTCAGAACATGGTTTAATAGGTAAAATAAAATCCTTAATGCATATAGAGAAATATGTATACACAGCATTCTATAAGAATGAGCACAAGGGGGTAAAAGACTTGACAAAAGAAACGGGATGAGTTGTCATGCAAAAGGAAAAGAGGATCACATGAAGAGAAGGCTGAGGATTTCTGCATAAAATAATTTCACATAAAGAGTTTCTGGTTGAAAGACTCAAATAAATCAAAGGTAATGAATGATCTCTTGATGAAAGAGATGGACAGTGATACTAGAATTTAAGTTTGAAGCAGTTAAACAAATACCTAAAATATGTATTCCAAAAGAAGAAAAGACCAAGATCGAATTATTACAATACAAACCAACTGGTCTCAGATCTTGTCTGCTCTATGTGGGCCCAATTATCCATAGCATTATAGAGATAAATATGATGAATGCTAGAGGTAACATTGGGTGAAATAGAAACAAGGAAAATAATTTCTTGCCAAACAAGAACTATTTGGTAAATCTATGTTGCATGCAGAGTGTGGTTTATGTGTTCTACAAGTGCTGTCTTCTAGATTGGCAGATGACCAGGATTTTTTTCTTATTAAAAGGAGACATAGATCCACAGTGGCTGCTCTGGAAAGACTGAGCAAAGCCTCATACTCAAAAGTCATCAGCCCTCTCAACAGTTGAGGCAGAAGACTACTATCAATGGCAAGTCATGTTACAGTGTTACAGTACAGAAATGTGACTAATTGGTTCATTGACCTTGTTACTCCTTATGGTATTTACACACATAGTAAAAAAGTTGGTTGATATCTTGGATTTGAGGTAGCTGCTGAGTGCTTGTAGGTATATCATTAAAATCTAATAAATACATTGAAATCATTATTCCAGTCAGTTTTATGTCAAATGATTTACAGATATTTCAGGTTTAACTCTCAAATCTGAATTGTGTAATTCATTTTTCTTTATCTCTTATCAACCGCTTTGAGATGAGTCCTGCATCACATTAATGTATTACTTTTCTAATTATCTGACATTACCCTATTTTGTGGCTAGAAAATAATAAGGTTAATGTTTGTGCTGTCATAAATCTTCTTTTTTTCTTCCTTTCTTCCTTTCTTTTCAATCTAATATATTCCATCTCAACTGTAGTTTCTTCTTCCTTCCCTCCCCTTTTTTCCAGTGTCTGCCCTCTATTTCCCCTTTGCCTCCTTTTAGAAAACAGCAGGCACACACTATCACATCAAGGTAACCCAGTAAGAGGAAAAGGGTCTCACAATTAGGCAAGAGTGTAGGGGGCAGCCCATTTACACACACACACACACACACACACACACACACACACACACATCCACACACTGACACACTGGGTATGGAGTAAAAGAGAAAGCTAGAGAAAGGGAGAATGCCAGACATAGACAGAGACAAACAGAGATGGAAAGATTAATATATATTATAGATGATATAAATGATATAGATTAGATATAGATGTAGATATAGATATATAGACAGATAATAGATAAATACTTATACCTGTGTAGTAAATATATTTTTCAGCACATGAAAAATGAATACTGAAGTGTAAATGTTCCAACATGGTAGAGAAATTAACTTTTAAGCCAAGTGTTGCTCCTCCATTACTTACTTGCATCTACCAACTGTGATTCACAGTCTTTTCTCAATGTGTACTGTGTAATATAAATTCTAATTGACTTCGATGACAGTTTTGATCCAATTATTAGCATAATGTGTATTCTTTTTCTGGTAGAAATGTATTCAGTGTATTCATTTGTTGCTACATCATTGTATAATTAAAATTTGCCCTGTAGCATTGCCATATCAATGCATGGGTCAATAAGAAAACAAGAAATTTAAATGGAAATAGCTGAAGATCTTTATCTCTTTAATTAATAAATACTTTATATTGACCATGAGATGGATAAGGTTCTTATAGCTGTAATATGAAACTTAATGTTAAACTGAAACAAATTTGATTCCGTTTAAATAAACTTATAACCCCATTATTAAAATTAACAGGCAAATATAACTTTTCTTTGTCTGTATCCTACATAACATGTTTGGGCTCATTGTAAGCTAGGCAGCATGAGAAATTCCCCATTTAGTTTTGGATTAACTCCTCTGTTTTGAATGCAAAGGAAATGGTGTTTTGGGACGTAGAGTATTGCTGTTACTTAACTTTGTATTGATTCTTCGTGAATACCATATCGTGCACCCAATCCCATTGATCTTCCTGTCCTTTTGTACAATCCCTATGCCTTATCAACAACCCTCACTCCCTTAAAAAATATCACTGTGGAAGCTATAGTAGTTCAGAGTGCTCCACAGGATACTCCTTTCCCCACACCTCTTCACTTGTTCATTGAAAGGAGTCACTGGTCAAGCTTAGGTCTTTAGCTTTTGTCATATTGTCAATTCTGAATCTTCATTGGGACCCCTTTGAGATAATTCGCTATTGCCCCCGTGTCATTGAGATACTGCTGCTTGGCATATGTAGGACCAGTCCCTTCGTGCGATCCAGGAGTTCATCGATGGGGTAGAGTCAAAGCCCAACTCACACCCCCAAGTCGAGATCTTGTGCACTGCTCTGGCTAGGTCATTGCCACTTCTGCCTGCATGGGGGTAGAGCCAGCTCTCACATTCTCATAGCATCAGGGCTGGCTCATTCACCAGCCTGCATGGTCAGCTCTACTATGCTGCCCAGGGAAGGTAGATGGCCCTCTCTCATGAGATCTGCAGCCTTCTATGGACCAGGTCGGCTGCCCTGTTCCCAAGACCAGGGGCCATTTCTCTCATCTACTGTCTGTTGCAAGGGTCACAAGGTTAGTGGTAGGGACAGAAGACATCTATCCCTTACCCACAGCCCCTCACATTAGCAAATCCTGCAGCCAGAGCAAGCTCTACTGTGCTTCCTGAGTGATTCACAAGGCCTGCTCTCCTGAGTACTACAGGTGGCAAAGGGCAGGGAGAGCTGACCTTATTCCCAGAGGGTCAGCTCTCCCATAATGCCCTGGTGTGAGTTAGGAAGTCTGCATAGCCAGCAAACATCAGGGTTCCTGGTGGAAACCTAGACCAGGGAACTCCACCTGGCCTTTGGGGCTAACAGCTCCCTGTTCCTGCAAAGTCAATAATCGTTACATGGCCATTAATTTCAGCATGGCCCAGGACCTCGTCACAGCCTTGGGTAACAGTGCAGACCACTCATGTCAGGTTGTTCCATACTATTCCCAACTCAACACGTCTACCTCTATGTGCCCCCATCCTTCTGTGTCTCTTTCCCTTTCATCTTGCCAGCACGCATTTGCTCACTTAATGGTGTCTGTGGAGTCTGGGTGTCTGGGATCATCTCAGAGGCGGTCTCAGGATTGCTCTTTTCTGTCCATGCCATGTGACATGTGGGAAGTTCCCCTCAGGCTTCCTCTCTGTCTGGACCTTCTGGGCTAGACTATGGGGAGGGGGACGAGTTTGGTTATAGGGTTTTACCATTTAATTTTGATAAGTCTCAGAGAGCAAGGGCAACAGGGTGTATTGTTTCTAGTGTCTTTGGGCTCCTCTTATTCTGAAATTTTCAATTTATAATATATGTCTTTTGCAAAAGTAATTATCTAATGGTGTTATCATGGTGGTTTACAAACTATTTTTAATATACTAGCTTTATAGAATATAAGTTATATATAAAGATGACTATCAATATTTCAACCTGTAATGATAAAGGTGTACATTATGATGTGTCCACAAATTCTGTAAAAAAGGAAGATTTTTATACAAAGATCTCTAATAAATGAACAATATTTACATACACAATTGAATGCAAGTATGTTCAAAGTAGAGAACAACCCCAAAAGAATTCTGTAATCACACCCCTTTGTGAAGTTGAAAAAACAATACTACAAACAAAAAAATCAAAAGAAATATTGTATTTATATTGTATTAATTTTACCTATAAGATGTTTCTCTCTGTGTATGTGTGTGTATGTGTGCATATGTGTGTTTATGTGTGTGCATATATGTGTTTATGTATATATATATATGTATGTATTTGTATGGATATGCATGTACCTGTATATATACATATATATGACTATATATAAATGTATACAAATAGAGATAGCTTGACATAGATGTAAAAATAACTTTAATTTCCCCCAGAAGATGGGATAACATGACAATGGTGCTCAAGTTCTGCAAATTCAGAGCTTGGGATGAGCCCAGGGCATTTCTATCTAACTATCCCCAGGAATAGGCCTACAGGCTTCTACCCTTAGTAGATTCTAATCTTCTGCAAGCCTGAACCCTGAGCCTGAAGGCTTCAGATTACAGCTTCTGTCTGCTAGCCTAGGCTTAGAATGTATTGGTCTCCAAGACTTATTGCTTAATGGATTCAGCCTTTCTGGCTGTCTGGTTCAACTCAGCCTTTCTGGCCCAAACACCTCTCTATGATTACTGACTCAATTTGGCCTCTCTCAGCTTCCAATTAAATTCATTTTCTTTCCTCAAACTAACTTGGCAAGCTTTTCTAAACTACAGGGACTTCTCATTCTCTGTCTTGCTCTGCCTTTACCTACAACCTCTCTGTAAAACTGCCCCAGTGAAGCTCTCTCTCTCCTCTCTCCTCTCCTCTCCTCTCCTCTCCCTCTTTTTTATGCATTTCCCACCTCTGCCAAATCTTGCTCTGACTTAACACTTTGTCTCTCAATTAGATGTTATTTTCAAACACTCAAAAATAGTTGCTTCCTACTTCATACTAACCTTACCTACATTATCACAGATTAAAGATTAAAGGTGTGTACTAAGGGTGTGTCTATATTCCAGCCAGATCATTGAATGTGATCCATTGTAAAAGAAATCATGTTGCTGGATTAAAATCTTCTTATATCAATAGCTATATAAAGACATATAGATCCATAGAGATAGAGATATAGAGAGGTAGAGTTAAATTAGAGATAGATAATGATGTAAATAGAGGTTGATATGTGAATACAGATAAATATGTAGTTATATATAATATAAAATAAGAGGTATTTCTACATTAAACCTTTTTAGTGAAGAAAGAAAGATGTTAAGCACAAGATTAAATATGCAACATATTATTTGAGGTATTAGAGAAATAAGACAAATGAAGGAAATCAAGAAATGCAAATTAGGAAGAAAGAAGTCTAAGGATATTTATTTGGAGATGATATTAGAGGATACATGAATTACCCTAAAAATCCAATGGAGAAACTTCAACAGCCCATAACAATATAGCTTTAAACAAAATTAATTCATAAAACTCAGAGGAACTTCTATATATAAATGACGATTGGACAGTGAAAGGAACCAGGGAAACTCCATCTTTCATTATAGGTCCAAATGATAAGATATCTTAGGGAAGGTAATCCACATGTTCAAGTCTTGTATGATAAAAACATTAAGGCACTGAACAAAGAAACTAGAGAAGATATCAGAGTGTAGAAAGATATCCTATGTTGGTGAATCTTTAGGAGTAACAAAAATAAACTGGCCATCCAACCAAAGATTTAATCCAATCCCCATCAATTATTTTTATTTTTTATTATTCCTTACCGCTTTATTAAAAAAAGGATACATTTACAGGTTTTTAAAGGCATTTTGGCATAACACAAGTCTTCAGAGGTTTTTAAAGAACAATTCTCAGCTTTCTATGGAAACAAAAATTCCAGAAGAGCTAAAACAAACATGAATAAAAAGAATTCTGGATACATCATTTCTGACTTTAAATTATACGACTTACCTATAGTAATAGCAACAACCATGTTGGTGGCACAAAAACAGACACATCAAAAGGCAGAATCTACGTGAAACCCCAATTTTATATACCAACAGACATTTCATTCTTAATAGAGTCCAGAAAGCAACAATGAGGGAGGAACAAGGCATCTTTAATAAATAGTACTTGTCAATCAAACTGCATACCTGCAGGAAGAATTCCACATTGATACCCAATCACGGCCCTGCACAAAACTTAGCTTCAAGTGGATCAAACTCCTCACCATGAAGTCAGATAAACTGACCTTAATAGAAGAGAAAAGAGAATGGCCTTAAGCTCATTGGCACAAGAGAAGACTTTCTGAGCAGAATATTATTAGCACAGACACTAAGATAAACAATTAATAAGTGGGAACTTATGACATCAAAGAACTCCATACAGCAATGGATACAATCATTTGGGAATATTGGGGTCTGCAAAATGAGAAAACAAAGAATAACTACACTTCTGGTGGAGGGCTTATATTCAAAAGAAATAAAATTATGAAACTACATGTAAAAATATAACCCATTAAAAAATTGAGGTATAAATCTCAACAGAGAATTCTCAAAATGTAAAACTCAAAGGCTGGAAAACATTTAAAGTTCAGCATCATTAGACAGCAGGAAAACACAAATTAAAACACTCTGAGATTTCATCTTACATAAAAAAATGAGAGCTCATGTTGGTAAGATTTTGGAATAAGGGAACCACTCACTATGGTGAAAGTATAAACCTTTAAAACCACAAAAGAAATCATTGTGGACATACATGAGCAAGATGGGAATAGATCTACCCTATGATCCAGCTAGACCACTTTTGGGATTGTACATTGAAAAGTCAAGCTAATGCTTACATAAAGCCTTCACCCCTATGATCTTCCCCTCTTTGGTACAGGAAGCCATATATCACTCTCTAAAAGGAAAAAGGTTAACATCAAGCCAGCCACAAACCTTTTGGTAAGTAATATTCTCCTGTCTTTAAGATATGCTAGGGCAGTCTTTCTCACCCTTCCTAATGCTGCAACTCTTTTAAATACAGTTCCTCATATTACAGTGACCCCCAGCAATAAAATTATTATTTTGATTCTTCATAATTTTAATTTAGTTACTGTTATAAATTGTAATGTAAATGTCTGTGGGTTTTGATGATCTTAAGTGACCACTATGAAAGGATTGTTTCCCACAAAATGGTTGTAACCCACAGTTTGAGAACCACACTAGGGCAAAATTACTAAACAATATTGGGTTTGATTTAAGGTCAACTCTGTTTGATGGTACACATATCCAACACTCCTTGTATTACCAAGAACCTGATGTTAAAGAGCCCTGGACCCTAGAGTAATACCAAATTCTAGTGCCCTTAAATTTTATTAATAAAATTACCACTAATGACATTTTTCTATAGTCACAGATCAGTGCTCTGCTTGGTCATTGTCTTAGTCAGGGCTTCTATTCTTATCCAAGTTGGGGAGGAAAGGGTTTATTCAGCTTACACATTCACATTGCTCTTTATCACCAAAGGGAGTCAGGACTGAAACTCAAGCAGGTCAGGAAGCAGGAACTGATTTAGAGGCTATGGAGAGATGTTACTTATTGGCTTGCTTTTCCTGGCTTGTTCAGATTGCTTTTTGTAGAATACATCTCTACCAGCCCATGGATGGCACCACCCAAAATTGTCGGGGCCCTCTCCCCTTTATCACTAGCTGAGAAAATGCCTTACAGTTGGATTTCATGGATGCATTTCCTCAACTGAGGCTCCTTTCTCTGTGATAACTCCAGCATGTGTCAAGTTGACACAAAAGCAGCCAGTATATTCATCATCAGAGAATTGTCTGCTTGCTGCAGATAGGAATAAACACAGAGATCTAAAACCAGTTATTTCGCTAAGAGCAAGAGAGCTTGAAACACTCAGCCTTAAATGAAATGCCTTCATCAAATTCCTCCCACCAGGGCTCAAGCACACCCAAAACGGGGAGGGGGTAGAAAGAATCTAAGTGCCAACACCAATGGAAGACAGCAAGAAAATAAGGTCTTCTAAGTCAGTATGATCTAAGCCCATTAGAACTCACAGAGAATGAGGCTACATGCATGAAGTCTTCCCATGTGCATACTAGGTTTTATGTGTACTTATTTTGGCTTAGAGTTTAGTGTTTTTATGGGTTTCCAAAGAGTGGGAAAGAGTGCATCTCTGATTCGTTCATCGGCTCTTTTCTTCTTGATGGTTCTTCTTGTTCAGCTGTAATTATTAATTTGTCATATCATATAATATCATTATCACTTAGAAGACTGATTATTTTCTGAGTGATAGGAAGGCAGTGGCTCTGAATGAGAGGGGAAGAGGATGGACCTGGAGGAGTCAATAATCTAGACATATTATGTGAGGGGAAAATGAATAAATAAAAATGTGATTAAATAAAATATCTAAATATTAAAAAAATTCATTGTGAATGATCTGAAGGTCACCAAAGGTTAATAAAATGTCTGAAGTTTGATTAGTATAGATATTTGTTTTACTGTAATAGAGTAGGTATTATGACATAGTAAGTGGAGCACCATACTAAGCAGAAATTTCTCAACCACCAAATCCTGCTACTGTAAGGAACTGTCATGTTTACCTTAGATGGAAAGCAAACCTGAAACTTCAGAAAAAATGTCACCAACAGACATTAGCGTGGAATAATTATTTTAGTTGTGAGTCAGATGCTGGAAATTCATTGTGACCTTTTAAATGTACTTGCTTGCTGAAAATGTAGGCATTCTTCTGTTTAAGATGATGAATTTAAAGGAACAAAAGTTAATTATAGAGCAAACATTAAAGGTGCATATATGATATATAACATATATCAGTGCAGCAATTTTTAAAACCATACAATATGAGCCTCCAACGAATTGAAAAACCACTAAAACCCCTGCTAGTTTTTTCAAAAGATAGAAACAAAGAACCACCAACCAAATAGGCAATGAAAAAAATATACAAAAAGCTGGCATTTATTTATCACTGTTTTAGAGAGGTTTTCTGTTTGTTATCTGGCAAAAACTTATCAATCATTGTGTATTATTTTGTTTTCTTCTGTAATCTCATTGTAGACGGTACAAGGGAGTTCTCTAGGGCTTCCAATGACTTCAGGAATTCCCTTCCAGAGGGCAGTTGCTGCTCCTCAAACATTTATCTTAGAAAGGCCCTACCTCCTAAAAAGGCACTACCCTTTGCTTGTTTGGATTTTCACCCCTAAATGGCATGAGACATAGGCTTCAATATATTGAAGTACCTGAGATAAGAATGTTCAATATTTATGGAGAAGAAGAAAGGGAAGAAAGATCAAAGAATGAAGCGAGGCTAAGGTTGTGCAGGGCAAGGAACTGGAGCCCAGCCAGACCTTGAAAATAGAAGCAGAAGTTTTTTCAGTAGCCAAAGTTTAACCTGATTGGGGTGATGCTGGGCAGAAAATGTACATAGCAGGTGGAGAAGGTGAATGTTTGAAAGGCTAATGTCCCAGGAGAAAGGGATAAACTTCAAATGAGAGTATACATAACAATGTGGCAGCAGATAACGGCTTGTTTTTTATTGTGATTTCTTTTTTCAGAATCAAGATGAGAACATTTGAGTTTTTCTGAGTATTACAGCTGACTCCAAACATGCAGGGGTAGAAAGAAGATCCTTATTTATCAAAAGAAGAGTAGGAGGTAACTGTGTCTCAGAATACAGTTTCACAGAGGCTTTAACCAATATGAAGCTGAAAGGAAACCAGGGCAAGTAGAGGACTGGACAGAAAGAACTGGAAATCCAGAGGGCTGGAGGGAGCACCAGAGGTATCGAGCCTGCTTGGGAAGAATGTCTGATCACCTTTCAGGTTGCTGGTAGCTGGGTTCACAACCTGAAAATACCGGGAAAAAAATGAAATAGCCATATGTCATAAAGGGGGATGTAGAAACAGACAGAACCATGAAGTCAGATGTATCTTCCAATTTCACCTTTTGAAGAAACCAAAGTAGAAAGTGAACTGTTATAAAATTGGAAGAATACCCTTCTTTGGGAAGGAACTAGGCATACGTATAGATAAAAGAAATATAAATGTGATCACTATTCCCAAAGTATATATATGAAAATTTCATATTGAAACTCCCTATTTTTCCACAGTTAATACAAACTGCTATTTCTTCTTCTTCTTTTTTTTTTTAATAAAATTATTATGCCTGATTAGGAGTAGGTGGGCAACTCAAGGTCATTCAGAAGTGAAATAAGAACCCTTCATGGAAAACCCACTGTGTTCATTATTGGTTTAGTGACTGTGCAATCTTTCTGCTTGTTTCATTGGGATTTGTTGTTGCTCTCCCCCTTTTCTACAAATATCCCTGCATTAGAACACACTGCAAAAAAATGGAAGCAACTAAACTGGAAAAACACAGACTGTCACTCCAAACAAAATATAGAAAAGTAATTGGAAGTAAATTTACTTGCTCAGTTATGATAGAAAGATTTTTTAAAAACATTTAATTCCTGTTGTAGAATAAGTCAAATAAAGCTACCCTTCTTAGGGATCATGACTAAGGATTATCTTTTTTTTTTTTATTTAAACCTTCCTTTTTTAAATAATACCACAGATATACAAAGGTAAAACAATGTTATATGAAGACACAATGCTGTGTCTAGATTGGGATGCATAGAATATTGAATCCACACTAAAAGTAAGTCCAAAATAACATTCTCCTAGATTGTCTTTCACATGTGCCTAGTCACAAATTTGACTACTTTCCTTATTTTACATTTCAAATGTTATCCCCTTTTTTTCCCCTCTCCCTCCCCTAGCCTCCATGGAGGTGCTCCCTCCCTCATTCACCAACACTGGGAAAACAAGTTTTTACTAGACTAAAGACCTCTTTTCCTATTGATGCAATACAATAATATCCTCTGCTACATATGCAACTGGATTCACAGGTCTTTCCATGCAAACTCATTGGTTGGTGTTTTTAGTCCCTGTGAGCTGTAGAAAGTTTGGTTGGTTGATAATTTTGTTCTTGCCATGGGATTGCAGACCCTTTCAACTCTTTCAGTCTTTCTCAAGATCCTTCACTGGAAACCCTGTGTTCAGTCCGATGGTTAGCTCCAAGCATCCTAATCAGTATTAGTATGGCTCTGGTAGAGTCTCTGAGGAGGCATTCATGTCAGGCTCCTGCTAGTATGCACTACTTGGCATCAGCAATAGTACATGGGTTTGGTGGCTGCATATGGGATGGATCCCCAGGTGAGGCAGTCACCTGATAATCTTTTCTCCAATCTCTGCTCCTCTATTTCAATAATTTCAGATCACCTTTCCCACCTCTTTAAATATGTCCAGATTTTCCCCAACACTCTACCCATTAATTCATTTTCTGTCTCTTCTCTTCCTCCAAAAACTAAAAGCCTAAACAAAACAAACAAACAAACACATAAACAAACCAAGAAACACAAAAAACAAAACAAAAAAAGCCTTCCTATTCCTCAAAAATACATAAATAATAATATGGAGTCTGTTTTGTGTTGACCAACTAATACTGGCCATAGGGCCTGCTCTAGAGTGAGGTTGATAGACCCATTGAAATGTCACTAGAGATAACTGGTTTTCCTTTTCCCAGACAGTAAAAATTGCAACTAGAGATTTGGTTCAAGGTAGGACTTAGAGTTAAGTTCTCTTCTCAGAACTGTTGTTTTATGTTGTTTGAATCTGGGCAAATCTCCTGGATAATGTCTCACAGTACTTATGATGTGTATTATTACTATTCATTTTAGCTCAACAAAATGGATATCTCTCTTTGTCATGGGAAAATAAAAGAAACCTAGAAAATACATTGGGTAAACAATAGGCCACAACAGAGATTTGAGAGGTAAGATTTGAATTGTTTTGTAGAACTATCTATTACCAATGCAGAGAAAGAAATAGAAAGGGAGAGAGAGAGAGAGAGAGAGAGAGAGAGAGAGAGAGAGAGAGAGAGAGAGAGAGAGAGAGAGAGAGAGAGAGAGAGAGAGAGAGAGAGAGAGAGAGAGAGAGAGAGAGAGAGAGAGAAGAAAGGAAGAAGGAGAGAAGGAGAGAAAGAAAAAAGAGAAGAGAAGGAAGGAAAGAAGGAAGGAAAAATCAAACAAGCAAATAAACAAAGAAAGAAATTTGTTAAATCTATTATCTTAAGACAAAAATAACAAGATGAACAGAGGCTGTTCAAAGGGCAAACTGCACAGAAAAGACTATCTGCCATAATTTTCGCTTAAAAAACTCAAATTAGAGATGTGTTTCTAATTTCTTATTTTCATATCCAGCCTTCCCTTGGTCTCCAAGAGGAAATGTTTTGGGGGCTCCCCTGTGGATAGTAAAATCTGCAAATGTTCAAGCCCTTTAAATAAAATGACAGAATTTGCATATAACCTATACACATACTCCTGTATACTTTGTCATCCTGAGATTATTTATAATACTCAATATAACACAAATGCAATGTGAATTGTTGTTTGTGTTGTGTAGAGAATAATGACAAAGAAAAAATGTTTCTGTACAGTCACAGAGAAGCTGTTTGGGTTTTTTTCTGAATAGTTTCCATTAATTGCTTGACTCTGAGGAGCTAAAGCAAGCATTTGAGGAGTTGAGTGCATGCGTGTATGTATATATCCATGGAAGATTGCTTTTCCAGAGACAATCATTTTACTTGTTTCAACACTCAGAAATCTCTTGTAACAGCAGCAGTAAAGAACGGTGAATGGAAAGTATAGCTCTTCATAAGCAAACTTGGTATGGCTCAACCATTGAGCACACTTGGAGAGTCCTACGGCTCCAGGTACATATGTAGCAGAGGATAGCATTGTCTGGCATCAATGGGAGAAAAGGCTTTTGGTCCAGTGAAGGCACATTTTCCTAGTATAGGGGGATGCCAAGGCACAGAGGTGGAGTGGGTGGTTGCGAGCGGGAGCATCTTTATGGAAACAAGTGGAGGGGAGTGAGGAGATATGTTATTGAAATGTAAATACAAAGAATAGCCAATAAAATAATTAAAATAAAAAGTAGACAAGAAGCAGAGGGCACTTAGTTAAGCAGGATATTTTGAAATAATTCCAGAACAAACTGAAATTCTCCAAGTTTAGTTGTGAAAAAGACTCTGGAAATGTCACTTTTTCTAAACGAAGGGAGAGAATCCTGGTCTTGTTTTAATAATTTAGAACTTGACAGCATGGCTCTCTACTCTGAATCATGACTTGTTGTTGTTTATAAAACATTCCAATCACAATGCCCTAGTCCTTATTTCTCTGCGATCTTCACCATCTATCCAATTCCATTTATTTTTGCTTTTTTAGACTCAAATTGGGGGGTCTACATAAAATGCCCTACAGTGGGGAAAAGGAACTTGTAGCGCCCACTTCCAGCAGAAAGGCAGGGATCCCTGTCAAGTGAGGAATGGGGTTGCCATCCCACAGTCAAAACTCTGACCCAGAATTGTTCCTGTCTGATAGAACTGCAGGGATGGAAATGGAGAAGACCCTGAGGATAAGAAGGTTCTAGGAAAGACCCAAAGGGGATCCAACTCAAGGGTAGCTCCCAACGCCTGAAGCCATTACTGAGGATATGGAGTGCTCACAAAAAGGAACCTATTATGACTACCCTCTGAAAGACCCAACAAGCAGCTAAAACTCAAAAGCAGATATTTGCACTCAACCCATCAACTGAAGCTGCTGACCCTTGTGTTTGAATTGAGAAAAAGCTGGAGGAAGCTGAGGAGAGGGGCAACCCTGTAAGAGTCTCAATTAATCAGGACCCCAAGATCTCTAAGACACTGGATACACCAACAAACAGCATACATAAGCTGCTAATGAGGACCCCATCACATATACAGCAGAGGATTCCCGGGTCTGTGTTCAGTCAGAGAAGATGCACCTATCCTTCAAGAGACAGGAGGTCCCAGGAAGTTTAGAGGTCTGTTGGGGTGGATGGGTTGGGGACATCCTAGTGTTGACAAGGAGAGGGGAGGAGGAATGGAATGTGGAGCAATAAGAGGTGGATTAAGAGGGGAATAAAATATTGAGTGTAAAATAAGTAAATAAACAGACTCTTACAAAAAAGAAAATAAATATGCAAACCAATCAAACAAAATTAACTAGATACATTTTGAAAACACAAAGAGAAAGCACACACAAACACACACACACACACACACACACACCTCATAAAACACAAAATCAGGAACCATAATTTCAAACAAAAGAATAGTAAGACACAATTTTTAAATTGCTCAAACGAAGCTATCTGAGACAAAAAATATAATCTGTACAAAAATTACTGAATTTGTTTCATGTTGGCCATTGTCTGCTGGCATGGGACCTGCCCTTAAGTTCATATCCACTGACACTCCACTTGGGAAAACTAAACGTTCTATTGGAAGAGTTGTCAACAGAAGAGAACTTATTGAATAGGAATGGGAGCTTATGCCCTCTTCCTCTGCTCACTTCTGAGACCTCACATAGCTTGGACTTGTGCAAGCCCTGAGGATGATTTTCCAGTCTCTGTGGCTTCATTCCTGCACAGCTTGCTTTTAACTTGAGCCTTTTCTCTCCCATCTTCATAAAGCATATTCAAGGTCTGTTCAAACCAAAAACTATCTAGCTCATTCACAATAATATGAGAAAAGGTGTATATTAAAATTAAAAGAACAGGGTACCATGGGAAAAAACGGAACTCAGTAAACATGAAGTAGAATTAAGTTGTAAACTATGATTTTTGTCTTTGTGCTTGTAAAAGGGTAGTGCTGTAGACATGGGGGTTGGTTAAGATCCCTTTTCTAATGAAGAGTGACATCTAATAAAGGCAATTATATACTTAGAGGACCCTTTTTATGACAAATATTGTGATTATTGACTTATTGGCTCACTCGAAAGTCATTAATGGATGTCAGCATCTTCCAGTGTCAATTTATCTCGTAAGAGAATATTAACACAGAGAGACACTGAATCATCACAGGTCAGTGACTACTTGGAAGGAGATCCACCGGCTACGCTGAGACTTGCTGCAGCAATTCCTCTAAATGAGTGTGCCTCACATTAAGCCCGGAGGAACAGGCTGACACTACAGGCCCGGGAACCTGTCAGGAACACCACCTCACCTATGAACTATTCCTGCCCAGTGTAGTGTTTGACTAAGTTCTCCGCTATACAATTAAAGCATAACTAGTTCAAATTAAGATCTACTAAGAAAACACATGGCAGGTTTTAAAGAGGTACAGTTATATTGTATTTTTATATTGGTTGTATGATGAAATGATATTTTATAATATATTTAGATAAATTAAATTTTAAATAATATTTTTTGAATTTTTTGTAAATGGTCATAAGATATTTTAGGCTATGCTTAGGACACCAATTACATCTTTAATGAACATCAGTGCTTAATTTTGCCTTCCATTTTACAAAACTGTCGGTGCTAGAGCATTAAATTAATGATCCTAAGAGAAAGTAATTAAGCAGTTCCAGATTGTGGGATGATGCACCCTACAACTGCCCTTACCTCTTTGGAAAGTCAACATCTTAGAATAGTTCAGATGTTTAAGCAGAGGGACAGCACCACAGAGGCAGTGTGACTATACCAGACTCGTGGAAGTGGGAACATGCTGGCTTTAAATTGTATTTATGCATAAACATAACAGAGATAGGGAGACACTAGATAATATTACAAAGTGGCTGTTGCTATCTATTAAGGAGATTCTATAGTGCCGCAGAAGGTCATGTTTTCTAGGTTATCTGTTATTGGCAACCACGCTGTCTAATTGTTCATCTTATTCTCACATGTCTAAAAATCTACATACATACAAAATCATTATAATTTGGCAGAATAAAAATTTTGAAATTATACAAAATTTAATGTATATTTTTTCTGCGTATATGTGTAATGTTTTATTTGTTTTGTCTTATTGTATTTTAAGCTTCGGGAAAAATAAAACACCTTAGTTTGTGAGGCAGTAGACATGGGGCTGAGGTTTGATCCCGGAACTCATGCAAACACTCATCAATTGCAGTGGCCTGCTGACAATGTTTTCCATCAATCCCAATGGTGACAAGGCATCCCTGGGCAAGCCAACCAGTTAGCATAGGTAAATTGTTGAAAGACACACCTCAGTAATCATGTGCATGATTACCACCACATTTATGCACCTCACACATGGAAATACACGGCCACACATACTCACCACACAAAGCTTTCTTCTTAATATGCAGACTCCAAAGTTGAATGTCAGTAGGGATAAAAATGCTCTACATTTTCGCTACACTGTTGTTTTCTATGTGCTTTCATCTGCGTTTTTAAAAATTGCTAAATTGATGAATATTATATAAATAGTAATATTAAATAATAAACTCAATAATAATGCTAACATTATATTAAATAACAATTTTAATATTATTTAATAAATAGTAATCTGGCAATAATGATATTGCCATAAAAATAATATACTTAGGACAGTGGTATCAATTTCCATTCCTGTCTTTCGCTTTAATGATGCATCGTTGAGACCCTGAAGGTTGGGCCACAGTGAGGTACCAGGTGCCTTCCTTCACTACCGTTCTCCCTGTGATTTTGAAAGTAAATATGAATAAAAACTAAAATTAAATAGAACTGCACAAATGTCTAAAAATGTTTATTTTAATTGAAACGTTAAATAAAATCTTACTTTCAGTTTGCTATTGGTTTCTCTTTCCAAAGGCAATCTCAGTGCTGTGGCAGAATTATATCTACTTGCGATATTTTTGACTATATTGGAAATACGTGATTATCTTTCTAATCATAGACTATATTTGAAATATATGACTAATCATATCAATAAGCCTACAGTCTCTAATGTTTTAAGTTCAAGTCAGCCTTAAGAAAACAAATCAGAAAACACACTTCAGTAACACACTGTATCATGGGTGTCAATTTTTGTGAGCGGTGTGTCATAAATTTGCTAACAATCCATCTGAAATGAGTGAAGCACCCAGAAAAACTTCAAAATGAGATGTATTTCCAACTTTCAATTCAGCTTGAGCATTTATATTCATTCAAACTGCATATTGTCAGTACGTCTAAATGTGCCATCAAAAGGTGTTCACCATTCACCATATCTCTGTTGCTTCTTACGTTTAGTGAAAAGCGCTGCACAGTCAGGTCCTGCTCATTTTGCACCATTTCACGTCCTGGCTATGTGCAGGTCTCAAGCTCGGACGACGAATTTCTTTCCAAAAATCCGATAGGAAATAAGCACATAATGTAACAACACCAGAAAAACTGCACATCGACAGCAATACATGAAAACTAGCATAATCATAAAGACTCGAATAGAAGTCAAGAATAATTCAGGTAGCTTTGTTGCCTTTCAATAGGAAACTTCCATTATAAAGTTAATACATAATATATCGACTTCATCATCTTTTGACATTTTAACCTACTTATTATTACTTAAAGATCTACATCTGTGAGAAACTATTCCACAGGTAACGTGTTATTTGTAAAAAGAAACCTAAACTATGCTTATTCTGTTAACTTTTGAAACCTATAAAGGACAAAGTTAAATCTCACACGTCTTGTCTTTTGTGTTTTCATTTCATTTGTATTACAGAAAAAGTCCTCTAGATGGCAGCATTTACCACAGTTAGAAATTATTTTGGCAGTAATTTAACTCTAAAAGTGACAGAATAATTGATAAAGTTGAAGTTTTCCCTTGACTTACATAGGCGACCCAATGCTTTACCTATAGGACTACGTAACTGCTCAGTTATTGAATTGTTAATGCAACTAAATTTTGCGCATTTACGAAGAATACTAAAGCTGAGCCCAAAGGACTAAAATAAATGTATATGTTTTGTGCATCTTTCAGCAGAACTATAGTAGCATTGATGTGGAAATAAATACGAAAGAAATCTTAACTCATGACACTATTTACACCTGTTTTTGAATGTGTACATATGATAACAGTTGGATGATCTTGGAGATAATTTGTTAGAATGTATAGTGTTAATTGAGACCAGTTTTAAATTTTATATTTGAATTAATAATAGTTTTAATGTTCTGACTCTTATCAGCATTCTAAAATTGCTGCTGTATTCACAATAGCTAGAAAATGGAAATAACCCGGAAATTAACACACTAATTATAGAATTTAGGGCAGTCAATATTTTTCTAGTGCATTTCTAAGTGGATTCAATAATTTTAACTATTAAACTACAATATCAATTTTAACTAGTCTATTGTGTATATTGTACACTTATAAACATAATAACTATTTGCCATATCCCTCATGGTTGGAAACAAAGACAGAAACTAGAAAGATAAAAGCTGTGCTGGACTCACAGGATTATACCTGGTATAAATTTAGAATGTCACTAAGAGTTGGAAAAGAAATTTATTTCTTGAAACATTAACTAACTGTATAGAATAATCATTGGTAACATTCCAAGCAAATTCCTAAAGATATGAATTCGGTTGACATTATAATCTTTTGTGTACAACTTAGAAACTCATATATAAATTCATTCAAATCATCTAAATTAACCATGGCTGGAGGCCTAGTTCAAGTCAGAAAACTGTGGTTTCAGTTTTGATGTCAGTGTATGCTGAGTAAACAGGACTTTCATTTGTAACATGTATTAATTGAAATTATCCCTGTCCCTGAAAAACTTACACTTCTTCCCATAGATACCTCCTCAATCACTCAAAGGTTTCCCGAACACATAGACTACTCTTAGACAAAAAGCATTCAAATACACATTTCATCTTATTTTCTTTCAAAATTATAGAAATACCAGTTAGGTTCATACAATTTGTATTTTAGTCTTTGTCACTAAATCAGGAGAGATCAGCATTTTCTAAATTTGTGACTTTGTCTTATGATGATTAGGACAGTAGACAAAATATTGCTCTATTTTATAACCATATAACATCCTCCAATTAATTTTTAATAATTATGATATATACATTAAGTATCACATTCATATAGTAACTTTTTATAAATTTTGTTGTAATATTCTAAAATTTCACCTCTGTTTTGATGATAAGGATCAAATATTATTTGTAATTAAGCCTGTCACTCTCTTAGAACAGCCGTTAAAATCACTTCTATTCATGTAAGTACAAACTATAATAGATTGTCATAATGTCTCAAATGCAGATGCTAACTGACTACTGAAGTGATGTTTGAATGCTTTTGAAGCATAATTGTTTATTTTTTCAAAACAATGTACAGGAATGCATGCTTATCTCATATTTACAAAGGACATTTTACAAAGAAAAAATGTCTGATATTCCTTATAAAGTAATTCCTATAGCATTTTAAGGAACACAGTTTATGTTACATTTTGCTTTGGTCCGTTTTATTTATTTTGGTTACCCTAGCTTTCAAACTTAGGGTCTTGGAGTGACATAGACAGCCACTCTATCCAGGAGCCTGCCTTAAAGACAACCTTATTCCATAAATCCAAGAAAGTCCACTGAATCCTACCTAACCCTAGTATAGTATTTCAACGGTCATTGTCCTGGGTTCATACATAGATAAATGGGATACCTTTTGAAGTTTAAAACCTTTGAGAGTCTATAAACCTAAGATTCTAATGAATGAGATTTCTTTTCTTCCTCCTTTCCTTCCTTTTTCCCTTCCTTCCTTTCTTCCTTTCTTCCTTCTGTCTGAACTTTCTTTCCTTCCTTCCTTCCCTCCTTTCATTCCCCCTCCATTTCCTTTCTTTCTTCATTCTTCCCTGCTTTCTTTGTGTCTGTCATGACAGGATGTCATAATTACTATAGCCCTATCTGACCTGGACCTCACTGTATAGCCAGGATGTCTTGGAGCTTGCAGCAATCCTGAGGCTTCACACTCCTGGTGCTGGAATCCTAGGCAGGATTCTGCAATGTCTGAAGAGAATAAGATGTTTCACCTTAAAAAAAAAAAAAAAAAAAAAAAAAGTAAGGGGTGTAACTACATGAAGAAACATAGTCTTATCTGAGTAGAGTGATACTGAGTTAAATCCCTGACAAAGTGTAACAATGTCTGCAGAATGCAGGTAAGGGTCATCTCTGTTGTATTGGGATGTGGAGATAAGCCTGGACTGCAGCAGCCAACAAAATGCAAGGTTCTCCAGACTCACCCAGATGCAGCTCGCAGCGAACCTTCTTTGAAATTTGGTTCTGAGAAACTATAAGAGGAAAACTAGGCTCACCCACCCTGTTCTACATGAGTAAGTCTATTTATGTGCACCTTATATAACAAACTGGGCCTCTAGCGGAAAATCATGTGAGTATAATTTTTAAAATAAAGTCTGAAAACATGAAAAGGATAAGAAAGGGGAGAGATAGACAAGAAAAAATCATCCAACATTGCTGTCCCAGAGGAAATAAAGTTTATTTTCAACATTATATATGTATTAATGAAAACACTGAAAGGGAAAATCATACCATCAAATTTAAAATGCCTTAGTAGACTATTTTTTTTAGTTAGACCTTGGCAAATGCTATTGTAATTAAATGTGTACTAATGTCTCCATTTTTATGTATCAACATAGTTATTTCCAAGCAACATGCATATTCCTTCATATCATTGTGTATTAATCATATCACTGTAGATTGAAAGATGATACTAAATGTTTTAATCTAACAATTTTAATCGAGCTTTATTCTATCAAATCAAGAAGAAGCTGCCTATATTTTGCTTTAAGTTACACAGCTTTAGAGAAGTTATTTAATTTGAAACATTGCATAACTATAGTACCAGCTACATTAAATCATATACGTTCCTAAATCACAAGTTACTTTAGCCATACTGGTGAAAACGTGCACCATGAACGAACTGTGTATATAAAACTCAAATCTTGTGTAATTCATGAGAAATCTTAGAGTTCTATATATTTTTATGTTTATGAGTAATCATGAAAGAACAGGGGCTCTGAAAAGTGTCAGTTTACATTGTAATAATGTTAAAGGCACCAGTCTGACACATATAATCTGTGTCAGTCATGAAAATATAGCAAACTGTTTTAAATTTAGATCAGTCATTCAAAGAGAATGAAAGGTGTCACTGGGGTTCCATGATGATTTGACTACCTGCATTAGGTTGCCTTAAAAAAAATGAAGAAAGAGAGGAAGGGAGAGAAGTAAAGGAGAAGAAAGATGCTCAAAAGGAAGAGCGGACAATCACTAAAGAGGAAAGAAATGAGCCCATTTCCTACGTGCACTTTGTCAGCTTGTACAGCCTTCGGAAGGTGCTAATTTCTTCCCATGGTGTTAAAATCCTGCATTGTCATTTTCTCAAGAGGAGTAATACACACAACTCTTAACGTCTTTAACACATTAGTTCTCAAGAAGCGCCGTGCAAAAGCCTAGTACTTTTGTGAAATGGGTTTAGAGATTCTTCTGTGACATCACAGGCCCATGAGCCATTCACTGTCTGTCAGATGCAGCACCACCTCTGGATTTAGTTTAGGAGCATAAAGCACAAAACCATATTTTTTTAATTTTTAATCTTCAGTGGACTGTAGAAGTTGTGTTTTTCTGGTCTCGAAATCCTTGCGGAGGGTGTTTGATCCTGTTCAACATTATAGCCTATGTCTTTTCTATAAATATAACTTGCAGAAATAATCTTCATGGGAAATGTAATTTTAACAATGCTGTGTGATAGCTAGGAAATCCTACACAAGGATCCAATTAAACTCGACTCCTTAATAATTCAGGTTATTATATGCCGTTGCATGGAAATTATTGTTTAATATATAAATAGAAAGAATGTAAATGCTTGGGATGTGAAACAATTCTATTAACTCCATAGCTGTTTCTATGTGCATCTGAAGGCATGTTACACGTCTGTTAACTGGCCAGAGGTGACTTAGCTTTGAGTGTTCCATGACCCACAAAGACAGGAGTGAGCAGTGTGTGTCTTTTACTTTTGCCCAGATGGTACTATCTCTTGAAGTGCTAATCAGATAGCAAGGGTTACAGCATCAGAATTCCTAGCTGTAGCAATATGCAATTCCAAGAGTGTGGGAGAGTTAATTAAATAGATCTAGTTGGAAGTATGTATATATGAATATATATGTATATGCACACACTAAATATGTATATATTTATGCATAGCAAACTAATTGGCAATATACTATATTTAAATACACCAAGATATGCCATAAAATACAGCATAAAACAGCATATATTTTCACACAAAAATTTAAAAATCCTAATCAATATCTATATACTTATATTTTAAACTTGAGATCATATAACAAAGTATATTGTACTTGAGGCAGAAACTTCAAATTAAATAGTAAAGGGCTATTTAATGTGTAATTTTTCTTTTAGGACAATTAAAAAAAACAATATTTCTCATTATAAAGCTGAACAGCTGAAACAGAATAAAGGAAGTAAGTCTGCATGACTTAAATTTAGTTGTTAAACTATGGTTAAGGAATCCCTACAATTTAAATATATTACATAAACATATGATGTAGTGTCCCGAGACAAGAGCTCTATTTCTCTGTCTTTGTCAGTTTCCTTTGAAGAGAACATACCAATGCCTCATCCAGGGTTTTGACCTGAGGTTTCTATTCATGGAAGTCTTGTGGTCCTGCGTCTCATGCTGGGATTTCTTTCCTCTTCCCTGGCCTTCATCCTGTTTCGTATTAAGATTTCATTTTCAAGCATGAGGTATGTAAGGGCCTTAGCCAGCAAGTGAAGCCAGCTCTTCACGGAGAGTAACAAACACCTTCACTTACTAACCAGGATAAATAATTATTGTTAAGTGTTGGGCTGCCACTGCCTGACTAGGAAACGACTGTGGGGTGATGAAAATGTAATTGCGTTGTTCTTGAAATTATCTGGAGAGTAGCCGGGGTGTTGTTTATTGTGACTCTCTCCGAATAGTTCACCAAAGAAAATATTCAAGCAGGAGAACAAGCTATATTAGCTTTAATTTTTGTGAATGGCAGATCATTCACTACAGTACAATTAGAATCGGCCTTTAACTCACTAACGTTGCTTTGAGAGAATCCTTTCCCTCTTGAACCTGGATACATAGGTGTCTTCTTTCCTTAAACCTTGTTTATCCTCATCACATTAAATATTAATATTTTTGACTGGATGCGAACACCACCAACATATTGCCTATAAGAAAAAAAAAAAAAAAAACTGTCTTACCACACAAGGGGTCGAACTCTTAGACACTAAACTTTTACTGTGAGTCTGCACCTGAGGAAAAGTTTAATAATAAACTTGGAATTACACTTTCATACGAGAAAAATGTGGTGCCAAACAAGTCAGCTAGAATTCGAATTATATACTGGAGAGTTTAGAAGGCTTGGTTGGTGAATTGGTTTTATTTTTATTTTTATTTTTTTACTTTTAACTTCGTTATCAAAACTGAAATGTTTATGCTTTGGAAAGAAAGTGTCTATAGTCACAAACATGAGGTCCCCCAAATTAAAAAGGCGAAACTGAAAGTCATTACACCCTATTACAGTGTATCAGACACAAGCTTTAAACCAAATGCCCTTTATTCTTTCTCCAAGTTAACATCTACCATGCTTTACGACCTCCTCAGATAACCTTTACAGACCATGGGGGGAGGGAGTTGTTGTTACACAAATAGGGTTTTATTGCAGGCACCTGTCTGGCAAAGATGCAGCGAAACCTTCCTAACTTACTGGTTTTTAAAGATGAGTGAGGCTTTGGGGAATAGGACAGGAATCGGGATGACCCTTTCTGAAGTATCCCATCCAGCCCTGGAATGAAAATGAAAAGGCAAATTGTGAAGATACACTACAAAGCTGGAGTCAGAGACACGCCTGGCAGGGAAATGAGTCCAGCAGAAAGTGTAGAGGGGCAAGGCGCTTTGGCAGCTTGGCTGACAGCTGCTGGGAATTCCTTCCAGCCAGTCTGAAGCAAAGTTCGCAGTTAGGTGAGCTGACAGCCTGCTCCGAAGCAGCCTCCGTTGACGCGAGCTAGATTTTCCAGGTTCCCTGCGAGGCAAAGGCAGGACAGGGGCTGCCTGGATCAGGCGCCGAAGCTCCCTCAGTTCCCAGGAAAGGAGACTTCTTGCACCGAGAACTGTCGGTGGCTGCGCCCAAGAACCCCAGGTACAACGTTCCTTTTCCCCGGGCAGTTTCGGTGCCCCATGCACACAGTAAAAGCCCAGATTAATTTTCTTTCCATTTTCCACCGAGACTCAAATATCTACTGCCCTATCTTTAGCTCTCCGCCCTCTTCGCCCTTCCTTCGGATATCTCTGCCAGCAAATGCCTCAATTTGCAGCACCAGGCACAGAGTCGCTTTAATGGTTTAATGCGCTCCAGGATTTGCTGGCCAGAACTCCTCACTGAGGGGTGGCTGCGAGTCTCGGCCGTCTCTGCAATTTAGTCCTTTCCACTTTGCAGACAGAAAAGCATCAGGCAAAGAGTGGCCTCGATGACCCTCACCACCCGGTGGCGAGAATCTAGGTTGCCGGGTTTCGCTCGGGTGCAACCGCACCGCCCTGGCTCCGCCGCCGCAAGCTCGGGAAGAGCTCGATAGCTCCTGAGCCACCCTGGGTGCTGGCCCCTGCCGGGCATGCTCAGTGCGCGTCCTGAAAACAGCTCTCCCGGGACCGGGATCGTTTCTCCAGGTTTTCGCGGCCGCCGAGGGGTGCTGGGGAGGGGAGGCTAGAGACAGTCAGCGCCTTGTTCAGCGCCCCCTCCCGCAGCCCTCTGCAGCCTCCCGCACTGCAAGATGCTGGCCAATCAGAACCAGGAGGTGGGGCCTCGGCCGTCACGCCCTCCCTCTGGGCTTATTGAGAGTTATATCAAGAAATTCAGTTCAGAGAGAGGAGAGGAGAGGGAGAAGGAGAAGGGGGGCAGAAGAGAAGGGGAAAGCGAAGAGTACGCGAGGTAGGAAGGAGAGCCTCAGTCTCTGAAGCGCGAAAGAGCTCACGGATTAAGAATTTGCCGGGCAATTGTCACCCCGGGAAAACATCCAGAAAATCACCATCATCCAACTCTGACGTTTCCTACCAGAAGTTAGAGACTTCAGCAGTATTGCCACCGGATGCAAATGGTAGGCTGGATGCTGTGGGATACACTCCCGAGCTGAAGTAGTGCAATTGGACGTGGTGTGCGTTAAATACCAGAAGAGCCCAGATCCAGTGGGCAAAAGCGAGGAAATGTGGAGAGAATGACTAACGACAAATCTGTGAATTTGTTCTCGGGAGTTGCTAATTTGCCAGCCCGAAGCCACACATTTTACAAGGAGGAAACGCTTTGCTGCTTCTGAATTCTCCCCAAACTGGTGCTACCAGATGCATGGCTTTCTATGTGTTGGAACAAATCCTTCTTAACTGCAGCCTACTGGGAAAGGGGCAAGGTTGAGGCAACTAACGTAAGTGTAAAGTTTCGCATTAACAATTCGAAATGCCGTCTTTAGTTTTTAGTTATGCCCTGGGTGTAGATGAGAGGTGTTTGTAATTGGGTAGCTGGCCGGGGCAGAGCTCACCTACTGGGCTGTATCTGCAACCCCACCTGCACCACTCTGCTGGAACTAATCGGGCATAGGCTACCGTGTAGCCTAATGCAGATAAGATCAGACTCTGGGAAGTGACCAGTCTTCACTCCGGTGGATAGCTGCCTTGAGCTTTGCACCCGTTTAAACTGCAGTTAGAGGGGCATCTGAGCGGAAGTTCTTTTACGTGTGTTACCGGGTTGCGGTATTTATGTGTAGCAAATGTTACTAATATTATAATGAGACGCCGGACTAAAGAAACTGCATTTTTGTTCTTTCCTGGCTTAGCGGAAAAAGATGCCGTGGTGTTTCATAGGAATGTTGACTGGGTTTCACTTCCATCGCAGCTGGTCCACCTCTGTGATAAGCATTTGTCGATTATGATACGTTTTTTTAAAAGTTTGAATGTGTTTGTTTTTCTTAACGGGGTGGGGGGGGGGACACTGTGGAAATAGGACCTAGGCGAGCAGGCTCTGAGTAAGAAATGTGAAGTCTTGGTTTGGGGCTTTGAGGCAAGGATGCATAGTGGCCAGTGACTACTGCTGTTGATGCCTACTGCAGCATGTCCGGATGCTCATTTCCCGGGAAGGTTGGATTATGAGACAGTTGACGAACTGGGAGGAAGGAAAAAGCAGTCTTTTGAGAGGAGGAGATGACTCAGTGTGGCAGAGAAGAAAACACATCATACCTAACATGTGACAAAGCAGTTGGCAGCAATCAGAGCTAAATACTTGAGGTCTTTCAATTCGATCTCAAACAACTAGGGGAGGTGGGCGAGAGACCAGGAGGGGGAGGTGAGACGGGGGAGGGGGTAGAATAAGAATGCCTGCTTTGAATTAAACAGTGTTATGGGGGGAGGGGGAAACTGTGGGGGTGGGGGGGAATCCAGGTAAAGATAGCTGCTGCTGTCCTTAATTCAAAAGTAGATGAATTTCATTTTCTGTGGGCAAAATGCAACAAGCAGGGGATATTCAGTGATGTGACCACAGAGTTAACTTGCAAACTGTGGCAGGGCAAACTGCCATGTTTACTAATAAGCAGGGAGAGTGGGCCGAACGCTGTGGAGTTTTTTTTGGTTGGTGACTGTGTATTCATTTACTGAAGAATAATATTGTCTGTACCATTG
This sequence comes from Micromys minutus, assembly GCF_963924665.1. Lineage (NCBI taxonomy): Eukaryota > Metazoa > Chordata > Mammalia > Rodentia > Muridae > Micromys > Micromys minutus. Next base: position 19,440,333 of record NC_137974.1, on the reverse strand, counting down.
TGTTGACAGTGGCTGTCTCCACATAAGAGATGAGCTGTAATGCCGCCTCCTCCTACGGTCCATGCACGCTTCCTCTCGCAATTCCTGCATCGTTCCTCAGTGGGAACCTTTAAACTCTAAAACCCAAGGCAAGGAAAGAAAGATATTATCATGGACCTGAGGGATTTTTACCTGTTGGCTGCTCTGATCGCCTGTTTAAGGCTGGATTCTGCCATAGCTCAAGAACTTATTTACACTATTAGAGAGGAACTGCCGGAAAATGTGCCCATAGGAAATATACCAAAGGATCTGAACATTTCTCACATCAACGCTGCCACAGGGACCAGTGCCAGCCTTGTCTACAGGCTGGTTTCTAAAGCTGGGGACGCCCCTCTGGTGAAAGTATCCAGTAGCACTGGGGAGATTTTCACAACCTCCAACAGAATAGACAGAGAGAAACTCTGTGCTGGAGCTTCTTATGCGGAGGAGAACGAGTGTTTCTTTGAACTCGAGGTGGTGATCCTCCCCAATGACTTTTTCAGGCTGATCAAAATCAAGATCATTGTCAAGGATACCAATGATAATGCCCCCATGTTTCCGTCTCCTGTGATCAATATTTCCATCCCAGAGAACACTTTAATCAACAGCCGCTTTCCGATCCCGTCAGCCACAGACCCTGACACAGGCTTCAATGGGGTGCAGCACTATGAACTGCTCAATGGACAGAGTGTTTTTGGACTGGATATCGTGGAAACTCCGGAGGGAGAAAAGTGGCCACAATTGATTGTTCAGCAGAACTTGGATAGAGAACAGAAAGATACCTATGTGATGAAAATCAAAGTGGAGGATGGGGGCACCCCCCAGAAATCCAGCACAGCCATACTACAGGTCACAGTAAGTGATGTGAATGACAACAGGCCGGTGTTTAAAGAGGGTCAAGTAGAAGTGCATATTCCAGAGAATGCTCCTGTGGGGACTTCTGTCATTCAGCTCCATGCTACTGATGCAGATGTAGGCAGTAATGCTGAAATCCGGTACATTTTTGGTGCCCAGGTCGCCCCTGCAACCAAAAGACTCTTTGCTTTAAATAACACAACTGGGCTGATCACAGTTCAGAGGTCCTTAGATAGAGAAGAGACAGCCATTCACAAAGTGACAGTGCTGGCTAGTGACGGCAGCTCCACGCCTGCCAGAGCCACTGTGACCATCAATGTCACTGATGTAAATGATAACCCTCCGAACATAGACCTCAGGTACATTATAAGTCCCATCAATGGCACGGTGTACCTCTCTGAGAAAGATCCAGTCAATACAAAGATTGCCCTAATTACAGTTTCAGACAAGGACACAGATGTGAATGGCAAAGTAATCTGTTTTATCGAAAGAGAGGTCCCATTCCATCTGAAGGCAGTGTATGACAACCAGTATCTGCTAGAGACCTCATCTCTGCTGGACTATGAGGGCACCAAAGAATTCAGCTTTAAAATTGTCGCCTCTGACTCTGGGAAGCCCAGTTTGAATCAGACTGCCCTGGTGAGGGTTAAGCTGGAGGACGAAAATGACAACCCACCAATTTTCAACCAGCCTGTAATTGAGCTGTCCGTTTCTGAAAACAACCGACGTGGGTTATACTTAACAACTATTAGTGCTACAGATGAAGACAGTGGGAAAAATGCAGACATTGTTTATCAGCTTGGGCCGAATGCCTCCTTCTTTGATCTGGACAGAAAGACAGGAGTTTTGACAGCCTCCAGAGTCTTTAACAGGGAGGAGCAAGAGCGGTTCATTTTTACAGTAACTGCCAGGGACAATGGGACCCCTCCCCTCCAGAGCCAAGCAGCAGTGATAGTGACAGTTCTGGATGAGAATGACAATAGCCCCAAGTTTACTCATAATCATTTCCAGTTTTTTGTGTCTGAGAATCTGCCAAAGTATAGTACTGTGGGAGTGATCACAGTGACAGACGAAGATGCTGGAGAGAATAAAGCTGTGACCCTTTCCATTCTAAATGACAATGAAAATTTTGTGTTGGATCCCTATTCGGGAGTCATAAAGTCCAATGTCTCCTTTGATAGAGAACAGCAGAGTTCCTACACGTTTGACGTCAAAGCCACTGATGGAGGACAGCCACCTCGGTCCTCTACTGCAAAAGTAACTATCAATGTCATGGATGTCAATGACAATAGTCCAGTTGTCATCTCTCCACCATCCAATACCTCCTTTAAATTGGTGCCCCTCTCAGCCATACCTGGCTCTGTGGTTGCTGAGGTCTTTGCGGTGGACATAGACACCGGGATGAATGCGGAACTTAAGTATACCATAGTGAGTGGGAACAACAAAGGGTTATTTCGGATCGATCCCGTAACGGGCAATATCACCTTAGAAGAAAAGCCAGCACCTACTGACGTGGGCCTGCATCGTCTCGTGGTCAACATAAGTGACCTGGGGTACCCTAAGGCTTTGCACACTCTTGTGCTGGTATTTCTTTACGTGAACGATACTGCTGGAAACACCTCGTATATATATGACTTGATCCGTAGGACTATGGAGACGCCACTGGACAGGAACATAGGAGATAGTAGCCAACCGTATCAAAACGAGGACTATCTCACCATCATGATTGCCATCGTTGCTGGGGCCATGGTAGTCATCGTTGTGATTTTTGTCACAGTGCTGGTGCGCTGTCGCCATGCTTCGAGGTTCAAGGCTGCTCAGAGGAGCAAACAAGGTGCAGAATGGATGTCCCCAAACCAGGAGAATAAACAGAACAAGAAAAAGAAACGGAAGAAAAGAAAGTCGCCCAAGAGTTCCCTTTTGAACTTCGTTACTATTGAAGAGTCCAAACCCGATGATGCAGTTCATGAACCTATCAATGGGACCATAAGCCTGCCTGCTGAACTAGAGGAACAGAGCATAGGAAGATTTGACTGGGGCCCAGCCCCTCCTACAACCTTCAAGCCTAACAGCCCTGACCTGGCCAAGCACTACAAATCTGCCTCTCCACAGCCTGCTTTTCATCTCAAACCAGACACTCCAGTTTCCGTGAAAAAGCACCACGTCATTCAAGAGCTCCCTTTGGACAACACCTTTGTTGGGGGCTGCGACACCCTGTCCAAGCGCTCGTCCACTAGTTCAGATCACTTCAGTGCCTCGGAGTGCAGCTCCCAAGGAGGCTTCAAGACAAAGGGCCCCTTACACACCAGACAGGTAAACGAGCACTTTTACTGGTCTATAAGTACTGCATACAAGTGCCCAATCAACCAGTATTAACGTGCCAGTGTGTGTATTGTTTTGGTCTAACTTTAGCTTAGTTATAAGGAGGAAAAAAAATACTTGACCCCTTTTTTATTCCTCTGGGGCTCAGGCAAGAATTTTTAGAACAGCTTTGAAATGTCTGAGTTCTGAGAATTATTTAACCTCCCAGTTTCCTTCAAATGGCAAAAGATGAAAAGAGGAAATTATTCCAAAATATCCTGAGATAATGTTTGCCCAAGAAGAAAACCCATCCTGATTTGCCCAATTCTGCTCCTGGGGTTTCCAAATTACATGCTTCAAGATTTTCACTTTATCTTTTGATCTAAAACGTCACCTTCAAGTGTCAAGTCTAAATGACATTTGAAAGTCTGACACCACTTAGGTCGAGGCTGTAGTCGCTAAAGGGGTTAAGGTTTTTTTTTTCTTTTTCTGTCTTTCTTTTTCCTTTTTTACACAGTGGAAAAGCTGGAGTAGGATATTATATGTACATCAGCTGTGAAGCACGTGATTATTGATTGACTGCATCTAAGCCATATAGAAAGTCTACCCTTGATTTCAAGTTATTTTACTGTAATATAATAAGCTGAATCTTTCTTAGAATGATTTTCAGTGTCCATAGTGGTCATATATGAAAAGAAACGACAAAAAAAGGAATGCTTTCTCTTTAATATTACTAATTTATACAGAAAAGGATTCCATTGTAAATACTTTCTCATCTTAGTAATGCATAAGTGATCTGTCATAACTCATTTTAATCTGTGAGAGATGCCATATGAAGAGGGATTAAGAGGCTGAGAAACTCATATTTCAACCAAATCCAGAATTAGTTTTTCTTAGGTCTAATAATTCCTTGCTAATAAAGATTTAAATGCAGCGCTGTCTAATTTATTTCTTTGGTACTTGTCTGTTGCCTCAAAATTTGAATGTCAATAATAGCCTGTAGATGGCACTAGGGTATCATGTCCCCTGTGCTGGCCAGGTGCCAATCCTGCAGTAGGTAGGAGGAGGGGGAGGGAAGGATCAAGCTGGTAGAACAGCCAAAGATACCTTTTATTTAATGATAGCTCCTCTGGAGCAACTCGCATTTAAGTTCATTTGTTTGCTCTTTAGTGAGTTGCTCTCAGCACATCATGTTTCTAGGATTTTTTGGAAGCCAAGCTCTGTTGTTAGAAGCCCATTTCTTCTGGTGGCCCATCCACCACTTTGCTAACCAGTTCAAAACATAAATCTCCAAAGATCAGGTAAAAGCAAAATTCACAGCGGTGTCTTGATGAGTGTTTGGGAAATCAAAAAGGGTTCTTTGGTGTTGTTATTTTTTTTTTTTTCTGAATTTGTGATAGAGTAGTGTGTCTTGTGGAAACTGTTTCCCCTTTTACATTCAGTAGCTGCTCTGGAATGACTTTGAGGCTTCATGAGAAAAAGGCATAAAAATGATTTAATTAGTCAATCACACAAGCACTCTAAAAATACTAAGGATAATTCTTATTCTTATGAGTGTAAGATCTCTATTCAAACTATTAAATACACAGAGCCTTGTGGAGGAACATTTGAGGAAAGCTGAGATACACAAGATGAAAGAACCCAAAAGAACAAAATAGTTCTGAAATCCTAGAGAAATCTGCGAGTCTTTTAGTTGATAGTGAAAATGAGAAGTTCAGCTCAGTTTCAGACTAACTTTAGCAGCTCCTGAGGAGAGAGTGCTGCTAAATATTTGGAAATGGTTCAAACGGCCAAGATTTGTAAAAATTGCTTAATAGTTTATTATGGCAAAAAATAAATGGACTTAGATAGGAAGTTTCTGTCTCAACGAAAGATGATGTGGTATGCTTTATATCCTTCTTTGAAAAAAAAAAAAAAAAAAAAAAAAAAAAACTAGTGTAAACACGAGTGTTTTCTGGGAAAACTGAAATTGATTTCCCAAGGAGAGTTACCTGTCTACCTTCCCATATAATCCTCCCTTTCACCTCCGTGTATGGGAATTGCCAGCGAGTTACAGGCCAGATTCTTCTGATTTTCCCCCCAAAGCTATTGAACTTAAATATGAAACAAGGACACAAATGGTAGTCAGTCGTGTTTCAGCAGAGTTGTGAAAGGATCTTCTCAGGAAGCTTGGCTTGTCATAAAGACATTTGTTTCTATATGACATGGTCTTCTTGACAGGATGCTGTCACGAACAGAAACTGCTGTATCTTTCAGACACACCTTTGTACCATGAGGCGTTTTGTAGCTTTCTTGTGCACACCCTGAGGTTGAAAAGTGTCTGTAATTCACTCCCATGATAAGTAGCTATGGAAGCGTTAATCTTTTAGAAACTTTCCTAATAAAAAACCTAAAAGGGTGGTAGTCACTCATGAGGAAGTACGTCTTGGAAGTCAATAGAGAGGCAAAGGCCCTGGGCAGGGTGTAGATGCAATGTTAGGGAAAGGGGAAGAAAGAGTGTTTTCTATAAATGAAAGAGAAATTATATATAGCTTCTTAAAATTTAATTCACTGAACTCTATAATCACTCTGTAAGATAATTTTGTTAAACTAGAAGAAATAGGCATCCTTTTTTCTTGTTTATCCCCTCTGTTTCAAAAAGTAGCCCTTATACAAACTTGAGTCCTGTAGTTTACAACATTGAAAATACACATTTTATTACTATAAATTTTATCACATGAATTTAGAGACTATGACATCACCTGTGAAGATTATATATATATATATATATATATATATATATATATATATATATATATATATATATATATATATATATATATATATACATGTTAGTAAAGTGGGCATGATTGACTTTAACTGGACTTCTTTAGACATTGTGCTGCTTGCTGGGGTTTGGGAAATGGACGATTCTTGAATAAAAGTTTACCAAATTTTAGTGCCCCTACTTTGTAAGTCCTGACTTTATCAGGACTTCTTTGGACGTCATGCTGCTAGGTAAAGTGTGTTAAATGAAAGGTAAAAAAACTTAAGTACCACTACTTTGCGTTGTCTTCGAAAAAATGCAACACCTTATTTCTGGTCAGTGGGGCAGTGACTCCCAGTTTGTTTGACATGCTCTCTGTTCCTGTGTGTTTGCACGTAATGCATGAGGTAATAGTATTGACTCTATCTTCCAAAGCTGTTTTAAATTTCAGTATAATAATTCTATCATTTATTCTGCCACTCCATTTTATACATAGTGTCCTCTATATAGTTTTAAAGGATCATGTGAGGATCAGAGCCAACCACTGTTTTAGAATGAAATCATGCCTCAACACTAAATTCCAACTGGTCACTTTACAATCAAATTGCTTCTGTTTTTGCCTAAACGAAGAGAGAAATCTATCCTGGATATAATAGGGTTTAAAAATATACATTTTCAAATGCTGCATGTCTGAAAATCAATAGAGTTTCCCTTAAAATTGAGTTTGGTATTTATTTAGGCCAGTTGTGGTGCACTGCTACTGGGTCAGACCTGGAAAGATCCTAGCTAACAATTTCTAGGTGATGATACCTTCTGTTCATCTAAGGACCATTCTTTGCAATTCAGCATCAGTGAAGAAGAGGTGCTCTCCTCCTCCTTTCCTAGTATTATATCTAACAGACCTGTTTTTGCACATCTCCTCTTGGCCCACTTATTGACAGCTGTTTTATTGTAGCTGGAGGCTTTACAGTAAGCTGTTTATTGCTGTTTTTCAACTTGGTTGACAGTGTTTGGGGAATTAATTTTCTTGATCCCATGTGGTTTGTTTTCTCCAGCAGGGGGGTGGGGATGAATGAAAATGTTAACACAAAGAACAGTGATCTATTTACATTTGACAAGTTCCTCAAGTAATCCAGCAATCTATAAAGACTCCACCAGAGTTTGGTTCTAAGTAAACAAGCCATATTTAATTTTCTAAATGAAATGCTCATTTCAGAGCTTAAACATCCTGACATTAACATTTTATGCTTTCAAGTATTTGCTCAGATGCACGTTTATGTATAAATTGAAGAATTTATATGTGGAAAATGTGTAGACAAGCCGTCCTCAAGCGGATGTGTGTGCTTTTATGGTTGCAAAGGGAATTGCTTCAATTCCTGATCATCTAGAGATACTATATTACATTTGTGATTACTTTTCAGTTTTGAGTAATCCACCACAATCAGTATTGCGATATTGTTATGACATGTGGAACACATAAGGCAGTCACAGAGCTGATATTTAGAGCTGTCAGAAAGACAAAAATGCAATTGAGAGTGAAGAATGGAGAGGTCGTCTAATGTGAGGCCTGAAAACAAGCCTGTTTTCATCTTCTGAATTTTTAGACACACAGGCAGGTAAGACTGTGCATGGTACATCATGGAAAATTTGCCCCTAGCTTAAAATTAAGAAAATTTGAAAACTGGGAATGTTAATGTTCCACCTCTTTCTTGATAGCTTCTGATGGTGTGATATGGTGTGGCTCATAATTAGGAAGTAAAAAGTAACCCCTTTGAGACTGGGTTAGACTTCATAGGTAAAGATGGGTTAGTCCTTTATTTTGCCAACCTCTTCTCTTCGAGTTTTAACTGGGACATTTGATATTTTGTTTTGTTTTGATTTTTCCACTTGATATATATATATATATATATATATATATATATGTATATATATATATATATATATGTATGTATATGTATATATATACATATATACATATATATATATACATATATATGTTCATTACACATTGTATCATTAATTTCTAATAATATTAAAGGAAGTAATTTTTTTTTAAAGTTGCCACTGTATTAAACAAGTTTTTTGGGGTGTGATTATGTACATAATATTTAAAACATGCAGGGAATTTCTATAGTTAAAATACTCTCATAACTACCCAAAGTGTGCTTTCTCATCTGTCATTGTTCTGACCACCCATGCCCACACAGAGAAAAAACAGGTGTTGGCTCATTAACATCACCCTGTAAGTCTACAGATACAGTGCACGGGGAGATCATTGGCTTAGAGTACACAATGTTCACATACTGGCATTGAAAATAATAGCCACCTTAGAAATGTTAGAGTTTTAACAATATTCCATTTTATTTTTATATATGAATATTGTCATTATTTAACTGCAGGCTACAATTTTCTTGTTAGCATGGCATAAATTAAATGACATAAAATAGAATACTGAGGTCAAATGAAAGAAGTCAGACTTACAATGGGATTTTTTTACAATCCATTGTAACTTACATCAGATCTCTTAATCACAGTCCAAATATTGCAACTGGCAATTTGATGTGTTATTCTTTTCAGGAACATTATTTTATAGTATAAGGCATGAGAGTGCAGATTCTTAAGATCATATTTCCGTATAAGTTCAGTTTTGGCGATTACTTTTGTTTCCTGCTTTATTTATTTCCTAAGTTCTTTGGTTAGATGAACCTGGATTTCCACCAAGTGTAGAGAGCTTAATCTTGTGTTGTCCCATCTGTCTAAGGCTAAGTGTTTGCCCAGCACCGGTCTGCATATCCTGATTTGATTTTTCTGGCTTGGCTCTGCTAGAGGTAAAGGCTTAGTGTTTGTGTATTTATGAACAAAACAAAACAAAAAAAAAAAAAACACTTCTGGACTGTTCAATGCTTGTGTTTAAAAATCTTTAAGGCATAAGGCTTTCTGCATGTTGTCTTGTGTTTCCATGAGGTAGGATAAAATTAGAAGCTGCCTTTGCAATAGTATTCATATTCTTAGGTAGTATTTATATAGTAGTTAATTTGGTAACTAACAATTATAGATTATGAACATTTTTATTTCTTGATATTTATTTTTAATAATACCTTTTCTGAATGCCTATCCACTGTAGCTCTTTAATTTATCTCAGGTTTGCTAGTAAGAAATTGGCACTCTAAACCAGGAAAGAAAGACTAATGTGCAGGTTCATGGACTCACAAAAGTATTTAAGTAGTAAGGCTAATAACTTGAAGAACTTTAAGAAGTATATAACACCATATAAGCAAATTATAGATCATTTTGGAATATGATCCCCTCATGTATATGAGGAGATAGATACATTCACTCAATTTTATCAATTGTTAGTTCAGATAACTGCTAACACTGTCAAACATTTCACTTGGAAAGGAACACATGCCTTTTTGCCTTTGTTTGATACAATCATATTTGGCTGTCAGTCTCAAGAAACATAGAACTTGAAAGATATATTACTGTGATTGACATTTTACATTAGATTTACATTCGTTTTTTTTCCATAAGCCAAGATTCATTAATATTTGAACTTCCTATGAGAGTTAAACAACTGTTTTTTTTTTTTTTTTGTAGTAGAGTGTTATAACTGAAAGTGAATTAAAAAAAGTCTGATTCTTAAATTTGAAGTATTCACACTTATATTTTGTTCTATAATCAGTGTGTCTCCTGTAGACAAGAGTAGAGGCAGAATTAGCAGGGTTTTCAAGGTTATAATATATAATTCAAAAGAAGCCAGAATCCTGGGGGCATGCATTAGCGATCTATTTTTACATCTACATCCAGTAAGACCTGTGAAAATATTTCTGATCATCTTCACTAGAAGTTATACAAGCATGTGTCGCTTTGTAAATAATGGACACAGTACAAGCTAATCAGGCACTGAAGGTGCAAACTTGGTAGGATTATAAAGCACATCTGACTGCTTCTTCTTGTTCATTCTATATAAACTATTCAAGCGTATATGAGGAAAGAGGTGTGATACCAGTTCTTGACTAGACATTGTTACAACATAGAATTTCACCAGGTATACTAATGTGTGCAGGCTTTTAATTATACTGACTATAGAAGAGAATGGTGGTTCCGTCACCTTTTCTTCCTTGTGTAATGTGTTTGACTTAATATTCTTCCGTAGTTTCTGCTATGGAACCATCTTTTTGTTTTAGTAACATGAAGCTTTGCTACTCTCAAGTTCCTTTTCAGTCTCTGAGCAGTTGATGAAGAAACTCTCTAATCCCTTTTAGAACAAGGAGAAAGCAATGGGTGACCGGGCTCTGGCTCCTTAAGTTTCCACTGCAGTGGTATGAAGACTTGCTGCTGAGCTGCTGTTTGAGCATGTCTCCCCTCCTGGTCTGATTTTTGTCTTCCCAGTCTTCAGCATTCATCCTGAGAGTGTTTATCTTAGTTGGAAAGAAGCATGCCTGGGGTAGAAGTTTGGGATTCACCTCCAGATGAATGCCAGCACAGACCAGGAAACCCGGACACATTTTACACAGATCTGTATGAACACAGTGAACCCTTCCTAAGCTCGTAGATTGCAGGAAATCAGTGTAGAAAAATTAAGTGGGGTTGGAAAGATCTGCAGAGTAGAGAGCTCTATATAATGCTGGAATTGCAGGCGCCTATTAAATATAAAGTATAGGTTTGTAATACAACGATCTACCATGTTTCCCTCCACATTAGTGTGATTTATGGCTTAGGGGAATTAGGCTTGCCTATTTTTTTTCCAGTGCAGACACATTGGATATATTCAAAAGAATGAAAATCTCAGACATGCCATAAAATGGACAGGTTTCCTCTCTGATGCTCTGATTCTGAGGAACAGATGACCCTGGTGTGCCGGTACTTTCTTGGAGGTATCTCTGATGCCCATGGTCTGGGCCTTCACCTTTCCTGTGAAAGCACTCTCAAATTTGGGACTAGATTCTGCTCTGGCTATAGAAAAAAAAAAAGCCACCAGTATCTAGAATCATTCTGCAAGAAATTTGTAGAATTCCTTTTCTGCTTCATTTGCAAATATTGTATATTTATCACATGACATTTTAGTCCAGGCATGTATGGATTTTATTATATTTACCTCCATGGTAGTATGGGGCAAATGGCCGCCAGTTCTCTACCACTTGATGTTGCAGATTAGATTGCTTACATTGAAATTGGTAGCAATAACTATACACATATCAAAATTATTTCTAATTTCTTTTTTTGTTTTTGCTTCCATGTAAAGCATTTAATCATGTGTGGCTCACAATTCGAAGATGACAAAGTGCCTGGCTTTTTTTCATCATAGGTGATTAGTTTGGGAAACAAAAGACTAGCAATCACAATTTGGAGAGTGAAATTTTTACTTCTTCACCCATTTCCTCATTAAACAATCATCAATAAGGAGGAAATGGGTGTGGGGGGGAATCATGAGATGAAGCTGTATATTGCAAAGAGAGAAAACGTCTTCTGCTGACAGTAGTTCTGTAGTAGATGTTCTCTGAGGAAAAGGATGCTGGTGCTTTTTTGGATTCCGAGGATACAACCAATCTGGGCCTCGGTGTGATAACAGCTGCATGCTGAGGACTTTCAAACACTCAGCTGCACAGGTTCCTGCAGGAGACTGTGGAGATGGTGTCAGTGACAAATGGAGACAAAATGGAGTGAGCTCTGAGATGCGAGTTGATGCCCTCCAGGGTCATATATTCATGTCATTGAAACGATTTTCACATCGGAAGTCCTGAGTCACAATGGCCTTTGCTCTGTATTAGCTGAGAATGAATCTGTCCCAGAAACTTTTCTTTGCTCTTTGTCTTATTAGTCACTAGATGGAATAATTTATTTTATTTAGTGTACTTCCAGATTCTCAGTGTCTTGGCTGACTTTCAATTTTATATATATATATATATATATATATATATATATATATATATATATATATATATATATATATAGTTTCTATATATCTCTTTATCATAAAAATGATAAACATACATATACATGCAAACATACACATGCACATACACAGACACAGGCACACACAGAGGTAAATAACATGACAGTATACATGAAGTGTCTTATACACATTATAACATTCTTTTCTTTTGCTGAAATATTAGACAAACCCTCTATTTTGAGTTAATTTTTTATTTACTATGGTTAATATTTATCTTTCCTCCTTTGTGTCTTTCCTAAGGAATGATATTTTGTTTTGTTGTGCCTAGGTTAAGAATGTTTTGTCTCAGCATATCCAAATTTTCTGAATAAAAGGCAGTAGGGTTTATGTGAATATTGCCTATGTTTTTGCCTTAAAATTAAAGTGAGAATGAAATTGCAGTGCTATAAAATCAGTGACAATCTGTAGTGTTTTCGCATGATTTGAAGTCCCTCATTTCAGTCAGTCTTGGCAGTAAGACCTTTTGCAAATGCAGTGACAGCAAAATGCATTAATTTCATTGATGATACAGTAAAAGTTGACAAAAGCTTGTTGATACCTGAAATCTCCATTTTAGACAATGAACTTTTGCTGGAGGTAAGGGTCGTTGACTTCTGGGTAGCACTAGGAGCAATGATCCTCAGGGTTTAAAATTTCCTGGCAGGACCATCTGTTACTGGCAGGACTGTGCATCCTCTGCAGCTGATGTAGGCTCTCCCTCTGTAAATAGCCAGCTTCGTCCAAAGCGTAGACCTGGTTTTAGTGTCAAATGTCATAGCAGGCAGATGACATACTGGAACATTACTCTGTGCAGTTAGTAGTTAAGGAGAACTGTAGTGAGTTCCTCAGAGTGTCAATATGACTCCCTTGCATTTCTTTATCCCTACGTGAACCTACAGGAAGTGAAGACACAGAACTGAATAGACAAGATCTGAGATATCTCCTGAAAGAGTTTGATAATAAAACTAAATATGTGTATTTTACTTTTCATTTGTATTCTATCCACAAGGATTGTGTAAGAAGACACAGGCATTATTATGCACTGTTTACATTTTTCACCATCTAACCATATTTGACCTGCTCAACACGGTTCCTTTTTATTTATGTGATACTAGGTGCATCCCTTACGTTATCTACCAAGGCTCTTATTAAAGACAGAAAAGGTGAAAGACATAGATCAGGATGAGGAATTCTCTCTGTGGGTCTCCACATTGGTAGTGGTTTCTTTTCTCTCCTCTTCTCATCGATGTGACAAAATCTGGACAAGATCAAACGAAGGCAGAAAGCAAAGGTTATATTGGTTCATAATTCTGAGGGTGGAGTTCACCAAGAGAGGAAAGGCATGGCAACCCAGACAGGAAATGGCTGGTCAGATCACATCTTCAGGGAGGAGGCAGGGATAAAGGACTGCTTGTGTCCAGCATGGCCCCTCCTCTTTATTCCATCCGGGATTCCAGTCTTTGGAATTTATTTAATTAAAAAAATGTACTCAAAGGTATTTCTCCATGGTGAGTAAGATTCTGACAGGTTGGTAGTCAGTATTAACCATCACAGTATTTAAATTGAATACTTAGTGAGTGATTTCCTCATACCCACTGCCTGTTTGCTGCTCCATTGTTGAGAAAGGTATGAAAACATACAGCAAAGGTACTGTGCAAGTATTCTTAAAGCACCCATTGGTACAGGAGAAAATGCACTGAAATCTAACAAGTGCTTTATAAAAGGAAGCAAAATACTAATTGAATAGTGATTAATGCAGTGTCTGGTTACTATATTAATTTTAGAAAGATAAATTTAGTGTCTAATAGAACTCAGAGGATTCTTACATGCCAAATCTTCAAATGTGCCTTTGAGATGATTTGACCTATTTAATTCGTTTTCCAGCTAAGAAATTGGAACCATAGATATAATTTGATATTTGTCGTAGCAGAAATGACTATGATCTACTATGTCAAAATGTTGCGGCTATTAATACAGCATTGCATTGCCTAGGTCATAGAAATAGGCCTTTGATTTCTTTATGTCACAGACATACGCACACTTATTAAGTTGTTGTGAAGTATGCATACATCAACCAGCTATGAACTCCATTCTTCAAACATGCCAGAACTGTCTCCCATCTCTTTTGTCTAAGCATAGCAGCTCCACACTGACTGAGGTATCAATTCACTTAATAGGTGTATGCTTTTTAAATTTTGCTTATGATTGTTTTGTTTTACCATTTTTTTTAATTTCTGGAGGTATAATATTGCATTAATTTACTTTTCCTTTAATGTCATTTTCTTTATTAGAAGTTGTAAGTAGTTGTTCTGTACCAAATGGGATGCAATACATAAAGTGCTTCGCTTTGATCTTAGCGCTCATTATTTTGTCTGTGAAATGACTTCACCTTCTCTCTTTTAGTATTGTATCTATACCTGTTCACTTGTCTGCCACGTTTAAAATCATCCTGTTCCTCTTAGCACTTGTTATTAATGTAGTTCTTTGTCTATTACCCATAGGAGCAGTCCCCACCTGGGGATTTTCACCTCTCACATCACTCCTATTACAAAACAACATAAAAACCAAATCTGTTGCACAGTCAGTACTTAACGCAGCTGGAATCATTTGAAACCTGCTGGTTCTTGCTTCCAATTATTCCATAGACTAGAAAGCATCTCTGTTGAAGTAATGGCATCTCCGTGTAAGCAAACTAGTTGAAATGCCTCGGAATATATAGATCATGTTTCTAGAATTTGCCAACTTGAGGATAGAAGTCCTGTATCCAACAGTTTTGCTACATTTTTATTTGAAAATAATATATTTTGATCTATGAGTAAGTTATCAGTGCCCGAGGATTCAAATTTGCAGTCAGCGAGTACGTGGATAGCATAAACGTTAATAAAGACACAGTGTAAAATCATAGCACAATAGGATTGCACATAAACACACCATTTCTTAGTAGCCTAGGGTAAATAATTTCCTTCTTCTTAAATAGCTAAAAGCATCAAGATCAAATTGATATTTGTGATTTACAATTGAAGTAAAGTACAGTGGGAATTTTAACTAATTACTTTCATTAACCATAAAAGATATTATTATAGCCAAATTTTATCGTCAACTTTTTATGACCTTGATTATGAAAATTAAAACTTTAATATATTAATGGCTTTCACCACATCTAGGTTAAATGTTGGATAGGCCTTTGTTTTGTTTCAAATTTCATGTAAGCCAGTATCTCATAAGTGACTATAAAACAAAACTAAACATAAAAGCAATTATTAAGCACTACTTTTAGTGTGCACAAAAACTTATAATACATGGGAAAATATTACAACTTTATTCAGACTCCATGTTTCACACTGTCATGTATGTATCATGTATGTCAATAGATATTATTTCAGGCCCACACCTGATGGCTTTTCAGTTCTCCAGTGTGAATTTTGTTAGTTGTCCAATAAACTCTTTTCAATACTGTTATAGAAAGAACTCAGAAACAGTGAAAAGGACAACTAGTCAGGCATCCTGTAAATGGTAAAATGCACTCCAAGGGTTTGGAGTCGTTGTTAGATTTTAAATATATAGTATTCTCATTGCACCTATTAATATAGCTTACACAATATCTATCTACCTGCCTGTCTGTCTGTCTGTCTGCTTTCCTGCCTGTCTGTCTACTATATACATGCTATATACAGCATTATTTTTCTGTCTATGCTTGCTTCACATAGCTAAATGACAATTATGTCAGTCTGACTCATGGTGTCCATGTTAATAATCATTCTTCATTCATTAGGGAAGAGTTTCAGCAATTCTGTTTAAATTCCATACTACATAATGATCATTTGTTTTATTCCTAGTACTTCATGGATGTAAATCTGAGAAGTAAAAAATTGTTCAGCCTTTTCTGTAGATTAGTGAACTACATCATCTTTTGATTCATGTATATTAGAACTTATTTCAGAGTAGTGTCTCCTAGTCCTTTAGACTTTTTAAAATTGTTTGATAGAAGATTATAAAGATTGACTATATTGATCCACTGATACACATACACATGCTCACACATACATACATACACACACATATATATACAAACACACATCCTTTTGGGTTTTTATTTGTTCTGTATGTATATATACACATCATCTTAACTGTTTTTCATGAATGGTGTTAGACAATAAGATTTTTTTTTTTTTATTCATGGCATTGCTTTTGCTTTCAGTGAGTTTAATCACAATTTTTTTTTATGTAAAAAGAAGTGGTCTTCCAGTATTAAATAGTGTCATTTATCTAAAATATATTTTTCAAGTCTCTTGTTTTTTATAAAAACTGGCCTAGGAGATCTGAACTTTCAAGAGGAGAATAAGAATCTAAGATATATTACTCTAATTATAGGAACACAAGCTTTAAATTTATCCAGTAGTTAATTTAGAGAGAAATGGACTCCTTTATCCCTAAAGCCCACATTTCTGCTACAGGCCAAGATGTTCATGAAATATAGTTGCAAGTAAAGGTTCAGTTTTTTAACTGAACAAGATTACCCCGTTTACTGTGTTAGCAGTTACACGAAATCCATTGTATATCCTGGAAATGTTGAGTAGTGATCCAAGTCAAATTAGACAATGGTTCTAAAAATATGAAGATGCACATTGTAACAGTATCTTTGCAGAGACTATTTTAAGTCACAGAATTCTATAGAAGGCTTCAGCTTTCACTGCTGGAGGAACATACATTTAACATAGACATAGAATATAGACATCAAACTTTGGCTGGTATATATGTTTGGTCTAATTGGCTTTTTCCTCCAGATGGTTGTCATTTGGGCAAGTCCATTTTCTTATGAATATTTATTGCAATATTTCAGGGAAACAGTGCAATACCATAATTGTTAAAATGAAAAAGACCTTCATTATATCTGTTTTATTCTAATGTTGAAAACATTCGTACCCTGAAACCTTGTTTCTCTGTCATCATAGAAGGAAATGTCACAATTGGGTTTTACATCTAGGCAAGGCAGAGAGTTATTTTTAACACATTCATTTCTAAGACCCCCAACTTACATAAGGATGCATGTCTTTATGTAAGAAAGCCTTTCCATAATTATAGAGCCATTTGAGTGAAAATCTCTGCTTTATGAAAAAGAAAAACTACAGGTCTCCACCTGTGCATTCTTGTGCAAGTGTATTTGAAAAAACAAAAACCTTCACTGCCAGATAATGTTCTATTTTAATTGCAATTAGACATCTCTGATAACCACCAAGCTGGTGCCTAACTCCAAAAGGATCTTTCCAACTGTTCTGTGGCTGCTTAGGCAACTATCACCAAGTAATTACTATAATTAAATGAACTCCAAAATTGAAACCTGTTAAAATATTCAGAGCTCAGGAATAAAATGTAAAACACACTTGTTAATTAAATACATTAATTGAAATATAAATAATTTTTTGGACTCATAAATGAATTTGTATGAGCAGTTATATAAAACTTTATACTTTATTTTTTATTAATGTGAAAATATTGACAGTTTGGTAAACTTATTTAGAACCAATGAACAGGACAGTGTGAATTTAATCATGGGGTACATCTAAAACAGATGTTGGCAAGCAAACCAAATGTGCTCCTCTCTGTTATAACCTATTTCTTAAAGTAATTAGACCTATGCCAGTTGCATCTATGCTTAATTATTATGTATCACAAGAATCGCCATTTTTTTATTCTTGCATGTTTTCAGGTATTTGCTTTTTCTCATTACTTTAATTACTGTGTTCCATTAATAAATAAAATTAGCCAGAAGTGATTAAATTGAATACATATAAGTTTATATATTCACAATTTTGCTATAATTTCACATACCAACTAGGTTTCAGTCATATGTCCTATAATCCACTTTTCCTTTACTAAAATTCGGCTACGTCCTATGAGAATTTGCTCTCTAACTCGACATTTAGATAGAAAAATTACATAATCAGGGCTACAATTTTCTATTCTATCATCGAATATTAAACCACAGCCTTTAAATATTTCTATTTTGAACCAGAAATGACATACAGACTTGACAAGCAAATCTTACAGAAAACCTGAATTCAGGGACTTTTCAATGGATTCAGTATATTTTCTTATGGTGTAGTTTTCTCAACATGTCAGGGAAACGTGATGTTAAAACATGGCACTTTGGAGAGAGAGTTGACCTAAGAGTCAAATACATAAGAATCAAGTAATCCTTTTAATACATTACATTTGTGTTAGATTTCAGAAAAAAACAATGGATATCAGTATTTCTCAGAATAATCATCTAAACTAAGGCTTCATTTAAAGTGATATTAAAGTAAACTTGGCGTAAAAATCCAATGAGTATTTTTTTTCTCCAATGACAAATGCCAATTGGAAATAAGGTACATGAATGGAATGATTCTGAATATATATACAAATGTGTGTGTGTGTGTGTGTGTGTGTGTGTGTGTGTGTATCCAATAGCAACACATGGCTGTGACAATTCATGGCCTTTTCCTCTTTCTGTGAAAGTCTTTTTATTACTGATACTTCAGATCTTTGTCTGGAGAAAGTCCTCTGTCAAGACAAGAAAACAATTTCCCATTTTTGTAGTGGGGTGGTACATTTTAACTTCCCAGGGCTTCCTTTTCTCAGTATTTTTATTTAGTGTACATGTCATCATATCACAAAAAGAATGAGAAACCTCATCATAGCTTCGAGTAATTTAATCAGCACGTGTATTTCCTCAATGGTTTCCTCATCCAACACTTGAGAATATCTAAGACCTTAAGGGCAAGTTACTGATTTATTAAATATATTTTCTCCCAAAATAAGACATGGCAGTTCTGTTACTAATACTAAACACAACATGCCTGTCTTTCATTAGGCAATGGCCCCCAATCACTGAGCTCTATGTAATCATTATGCTTTCTATGTCTCCCAGGCAGGTGACCATAGGCTTTGATTCCTGGCTGCTACCGCAACTAAAATCCCCCAACTACTTAAAGTAACTAATAAATGTAATGACAAATTATAAATAATACAAAGCTTACACAGGATTAGATTAAGGGAGAAAGTAGTTTAGGGGGTTAAATACCTGAGGTTTGGTGGCTCTAATTGCTTGAATAAAACGTAAATGGACTCTGGCAAGATAAGAAGATGGACAGCCAAGTTCTAAAATTCAGTGAGTTCACGGAGCCTTTGTCAGAGAGAGCCATTCTGGGAACAATAGGGCAAATCACAGCTCTGTGATTAATCAAATCAGTTCTCCATTGTCGAAGTACAAAGGGGTAAAACCATATGATCTCTTTTGAAATTGGATGCTTGTGGACTAATGAACTTGTATGGACTATGCTATCCAATATTTTGGCTGGGAAGGACATGAATTCATTAGGCCTGTAGACAAAAGCAACATCGAATAGCCGTAATAGGGCTATGGAAGTCTCCGAAACAGAAAGGTTAACTTTGAAACTATAAATAAAATGCTATGAGCATTATGTTATCAAAACCAATTATTGATTGTTTTAATATAATTAGCCATAGTTAAAAATTAGGACATGCTTTTAAGCATGTAAACCTAAATTACCACAATAATCTACAATAATTTCAGCTAAATACTATCTCATTTCACAGGGAAGTAGAGAGGGTGCTTGTGTCTCTCACAGAAAGATTCCAATACTCAGGTTGGTAGTAATGTATTTGGGTTTTAAGAAAATCACTGGGCAGTGACTTTTTTTTCATCACCAGAGAGCATGGGAATGGTTCATTTCACTGAGTGTTTATGTGGTACTCTTAGCATTTTTACATGTACTAAGTTGTAAGCTAGAACCAACTACTTCCATACTCTGAAAGTTTACTCTAATTTCCAACTGTGCAAGAGCAAATGATGTGCCACAGGGCACCGAGTTAAGATGTTAAGATGGGAGAATCTATCATGGCTTCTCTAGTCATCTGTCGTTGTTTCTACATTCTAGGTAACACTCTATCACTATTAAAGACACTTCATTTTAAACAGTGCAATTGTAGTGCACCCAGGGATGTCATTTCAGCAGAGGCAGTAATGGGGGTGGGATATGTGAAGTCAGAGCTATCCTTTTCTAAATGACAAAGTGATGAGACTCTACCTTTTCAGTTTACAATGGAAAGTAACAAACAGTGAATAGTAAGCGAAGTAATTAGCATGTGGGCCTTTTAAGCAGTAGGTTTCTACTCTGCATTTCCCCCTCTTGTTGAAAGAGTAGAATTTAACAGTGAATTTAAAGCAATTCCTTCATCTCTAAATAGAACAGCATTTGTAATTGTTCTTATTTTAAACACCTCTTCATACCAGGGGAAAGTTCTAGAGGAGATGGAAGGTCAGATTTTAATGATAAAAAATAGATCTCACTTTACTACTGGACTTTAATTAGCATTCTTTTCCTGTTTTCACAATTCTTTTATTCTGGGTTTTTTTTTTTTTTTTCTTTTCTTTCTTTCTTTCTTTCTTTTTTTTTTTTTTTTTTTTTTTTACTTTCCTGGTTTTGTTATTTTCTGTTTTAATTTTTTTTTTATTTCAGACTGACCTCTATGTAACAATAACCCTCATCCTCTTCAACACAAATTTGCGAGCTCTCTTCACCCCAAGTCTCTCTGTCACACAGAAGATATATCCCCGGATCCATTTACTCACAAGACATTATAATTTGTTTTATTATTATTTTATTATTTTTATAATAGTTTAGTTCTTATTTTCTTAGACCATGTTTTTCAGTTTTAACCCTAAAAACCAAGACTGCTTCTTTTATATATTTCTATAATACCATATTCCCAGCTTCTTAATTCTGCCCTTCTTAAAGTTTTAATAACATGTTATAGTTTTTCCAGTCACAAATTGATCTTGTATGAAACCTCTAAGATCTACCACATACCTTCCTAGAAATCTACTAAAATCAGATTGTTTTATGGCTCAGTCTTACATTGGATGCATTCTGATAAAACATTTGAATGCCATTGCTGCAGGTTTAATTGGTGAGAATCGTTTAAATACATTCTCATGGTCTATTTGGTAAAGAAGGTTGATCCTTATAATAGCATCCTTACCTTTTCTATTATGTTTCTGAATATGTATCATGGGATCACTTGATGAACACCATTACTATTTAAAACCTCAAATCTGTCATGGTCCTACAAGGAAAAGAAGTAACCATTAAAAATGCACACTTGATATAACACAATGTAAAAACACTAATTTCTAATTCAAACCTCCTATATTCTTCAGTCTTGAGTTGCTTACATTTCAGTTGTCACAACTCAGTTGTTTTCTGCTTTTCGTGTTCTAAATTTTTAACAGAAAGCTACTATGAATTAGAAATGTTTCGTTAATATCAATAGCCATAAAATTTAAATAACTCTTCTTTTGGAGCAATGCAGAGCCTATTGATTAAAGGTGCACTTTCTGCTTTGATTGATGGCAAACGCTGTGTTGTTAATTGGATATTAGATTTAGGTAAGGGCATATTATTAGACTGGCCATGGTAATTAAGCTGGAGTTTAGTGTTTTGTTTTGGAAACTCATTTTTAAAATACAAGCCCAAATTCACATCGATATACTAACTTTTGATCTCAGTATTGCCCCGAAAGTGGAACATAGTTAGTGCTGGAGGTGTGAGTAAGAACTTTCTTTGCTTTGTGTATCATTATTAGAGCAGCTCGTTTCTTTATAACTATACATAGATGTGGAAAAGTCATCTTATAAAATAATTTCTCTGCACATGTACCTTGAGACTACAGGTTTGGTTGACTTTCCTGATACCATTCCTTGGTGAAATGTGAAAAGCAATACTCTTGTGCAGACATTAATAAAACCAGAAAGAGTGTGTCAATATAGGTTTCTCAGAACCTTGTAATATAGCCACACTTCTCCTATTTGGGGGCACTAACCTCATGAAAACATTAACTTTCCTTTTGCATTAGCGTCCCACACACTGTTGATCATTAATTTACCCTATCCTTGAGTCTCTTCTTAGTGATTGTAACACAGAGGTAGACATGATCCTAAGGGAAACCACTGGAGCTAAATCAAGTAGCCCAGGATAGACACTTTGTGACCTGAGTAGAGCAGAAGCATTTCATTACACGCCTATTGTTTTCCCTGAAACAATTCCGGATCAATGCATGCCCATCTGGCTTGTAGGGAGTCATGTGACTGGAGTGGAAACTGTTCGAGGCTTCAAAGATGTGGGAGACAAAATAAGGGCTATGAGCAAATAGCCTTTGACTTGCTGAATTTCAAAAAGAGCAAAGGAAAGAAAAGGGGGAAATAATTAGGCAGCAAAGATAATGTGGTTCTTCTCAGTTACCCAGATCTTTCCCACAGCTCTCAAACACTCTTTCTTGTAAATGGTGCAGTTCTCTGTGTTACTTAGATAAGGCCTCAGAGTGTTGTTTTATATTTGTAGTCATAACCACTTTTATTTCTTGAAATAGTACATACAGAAAGAAAATGCTTGGGCCAAAGAAAGAATATGATTAGGTCAAAAAAAGAAAGAAAGAAGGAAAAAGAAAAAGAAATACTCACAAACCAACTTATGTAGAATTACAAAATTTTATGGCATCACAAGAAAGTATTTTGCCATTAGATTCTACAGTTTTGGTGAAGGAAATTTAACTTCAGTATATTGATGTGGTTCTCTGAGTCCAAGTGTTGAATTTCTTGCCCCATCCTCACCATATAAGGCTCACAACTATTGTAATTCATATTGTGATGTTACTGTCTACAGCTAAAACTATGCATTTTTTATTTTGATGTACTTCCACATATGTGTATAAATAAAAATTACTATTCTTGAATATTACTTTGGCAGGATCTTGCCACACTTTTACATATGTTTCTGAGAGTAGTGCTGATCTTTACGTTTTGGACACTGATTGTTTTGAGATGTATTTTTAGTATAAGACTTAAAGTCCTTTTGCTTGATGCATGCATTGTATTTTGATCAGCAAAATGTATTTGCATATTATATAAAGATTAGCAGCTTAAACAACGGGAATGGTAACATTTTATACCAGTTTTACAGACACTGCTGATTTGGGCAATGTCAATTTAATAATTCATGGTATTCTTTTTAAAACTTAGCTTTTCAATATAACTTGAAACAGGAAATTTAAGCCAATCACTTCAGGACTGTGCCAAATTAAAAAATCATCATTTGTAAAAGAGAAATTATAAATTATTATTTATGCTGGATTTGAGGGGATTGTAAATGAGCCTTGTAATATACAGACTGTCTCTAAGATAGAATTACACTCTAAAAGAACGATAGTTATGGAGTTCTAGATCCTGAAAACCTGATATAATTATTTTAAGCTTTTAAAGGTTCTTCCTAAATTTAGAAGGATATGTATAAAGCTTTGTTATATTTATTAATTATAAATACACTGAAGAATTAAATATTTTAAAAATTCTTTTTGTTTAATTTCTATCACCATAGAAGAACTGTTAAGAGACTTACATATGTTACTTTAGTAGTAATGTGCATATATTTCATGGGTTAGTAAGTAATTACTTGCTACATTTGCTGTCTTAAAGCACAGTCCTGAGAAAATATAGCAACTTGTTAATTAACCCAGTTCATTTTACAGTGCATAAAATAACATCAGTGTTACTTGAACCCCATTTATCTTTTGATTACCCTAACATACACCAACATGACTTCATTCACAGACACAAATCCACACACAGTACAGTCACAGATGAAAACAATCACAAGGAGAACTTATGTCTTCTTATAAACTCGTGGCAATGTTTCTGATAATCTTCCTGAATAAAATATCATCTTGGATTAAAGTTGAAGGTTATGTTTTACAGCCTTATAGCCTTCACTGAGACTAGATGAGTGTATGCTCTGTACATCTCTGTTTCAACTAGATACATGCAAGTACGTGTGCACTTCATGTTGGCCAATCAGTGGCAAGTTGATTTGTTACAGGGGTTCTATGACTCTCTGCTCCGAGAAGCAGTCGATTCAAAGGTCATTTGATACAGGCAGGTGCAGAAGACCTTTTAAATCATCTTGTTTGATTTTAAATACAGCAATTACCTAATATCCTAAAATAAAAAAAGCAAGAAAATACATTTTCTTACGTTTCTTCCATGTTGCAGTTGTGAACAATGAAATTTTAATATGTAATTGGTCACTCTATTATTGTGGCCTGGTGCTCCACGAGATTTTTGTAGACATAATTATCTGACTCTTTTGTTGTTACATAAATGCAAAATAAGTTTTTTGATCATATTTGCTTAAGCAGTTTTAAAGAGTGATCAAGGAGTTACTGGCTTTTGCTATCTTCCATGCTCTATATGGGTTTATTTCTTTTTGTTTACATCTTTTTCATTTTAAAGAATCATATATATAAAAATGAAAGAACTGTTTAAATTAAACATAAAATACAGTTTTTTTTTACATTTCACATTACTTCTTAAAAAATAGCCACGTTTTTATATGCCACATATAAATAGAAATGTATGTACATCTTTAATAAGTTTGCATAACATGAATATTCTACTGTAATTCACCTATACTACATAAAGATGCGAGGTGGAACTCTTGACAGCAAATTTTCCTACTATACTCATGGCCTATTTTCACATTATCCATACAATATTCAATACTGCTTTTTAAAAAAGAAAAAACTGAATTCATAAAACACTAAGTCACTAGCAACACACAACATCACAATCAACGACTTTAGGAGTAATTTGCAAATTAAATACTGTAAACCAAAGGGTGTTACATGAAATAGTGGATAGCAGAGAAGAAAAGAAACTTAGTGCTATTAATTATTTCCATTTGGTTTCAGAAAACTTTTAACATGCAAGAACAACTGGGTTCCAGAAGAATGGTATAACTTAGAAAATTTAAAGTAGTGAAACTGCAGTTGAAATGTGCTCTATGATTATCATAAAAAATTATTACGTCAATAATGGTAGAATTGTCTTCCCTGTGGTAGTGTTTCAGTTGACTAGACATTCTTAACTTATAGGGATGATTACTATAATCAATATTTACTGATCAGTGTTATATACACAATGAAAGTTTGTCCTTATGGAAATAGACCTCTGTACACCATAAATTGAATTAAGTAATGAATATATATAAATTATTTTAAAAGTTGTATATCAAAATGTATAACGTTCCATTTTTTGGCTATATTTTGTAAAACATTTTTGATGTAATCACTATGATGCTCACATATGTCAAATCAAGTATTCTACTATTTATTTAAATAGATATATGCCTAATGTATTTAGAAGCTTATTACTCTCATATACTTGTATATATTGTGGCTTTAAAAGTCTGTACTTATTATTGCTTTTAAAGTAGTATGTGTATTTCTTTCCATTTTATTTTAATTAATTATATTAAGGATAACATCCTTTACTAAATGTACTTTAAAATTCACAATAAAGTTTCAGAAATTGTTTGGTACAATGTTGAGACTTTGTGTTGAATTTCTTTGTGAATATCTCATTGTCCCTTGGTCCTCTAATAACAAATTTCAGAACCTAATATTATTCATAAAATAATGATCAAAATCATGTGGGTTGGTAGCTAACTAGCCTGTGTTGAGCTTGAAGGAAGTCTTCTAAGTGATGAATTGCTCATGCTTGGTGGAACTTGACTGAGGGACACCAGTGGGGTCCATCCCCCTAAGTGGCTTCTTACTCAATGTCTACTTGTTTCACCATTGGACTGTCCAGCTATGTGGACATTGAATGGTCTAGACTGCAGAGAAGCAATTTTCAGGAGAGGGGGTAAAGTGATGAACAGATGTCCAGTTTGGTTTAACGCATTCATGCCTAGAGTGTAGAAGTTTAAAAGCTACTAAGAAGAAAAATGTAAAATGTTGGCACAATACTGAGCCTGAGAAGACTCAATCAATGGTAAATACAGGTTTACACATCTTAAAAACTTGCCTCACTAGTAGAGTTACTCATTTTCTAAAAATATTTTAGTCTGAGAATGAACCCTATTCCATAAGGAATCAGCACACTATGTAAATGTTGACCTAGGGAGCCTAAGGAAATAGCCCTACTAAGGTATTTCTACAAAGGAATTCATGTACATATATGCAGCTATGTTTTTTTTTTTTTTTTTTTGCTTTGCTTTTTTACAAAGGAAGTAAACAATTGAACTAAATTTCCATAGAGTATTCACTTCATTGCCTACTTACTATCTTACTTCCTCAGCAGAAACACCCAAGAAAGTCATTCCAACATCCAAAGCACTTTCTCATGAGGGGTCTTTATTCTAAGTGATATTTCATGTAAAAGCAGATAAGCATATTAAAACTTGAACATCATAAGCATGAAATAAATGTCCTAAATGATCTGCCAGTTGTAAAGTTATATTTATTCAGGGGCAGAACTATTTAGCCTATCCTGTCGATTTTATAATTTTTTCCCTTCTGAGATTTTGTTCCAAATAAGAAAGGAAAATGTTTCAAGTGAAATGAATCAGTCTAATTGAACAAAACTTGCATACCATCTTTGAGATGCTGATGTCACACCCCAAAAAAATGTGCTCACATTCCAAGCATTAATAAAATTGATTAGCATATCAAAGTCCCATGTGAAGAACAAAGAACACCAGGCAAGTGATTTGTTTATTAATTAGTAAATGACCAAAAGCAGAAAAAGCAATCTGATATTCTATTCAAAGGAAGTCAAATGGAGGTATGTTACTATTGAAAAAGTTTGCTATCTTAATAGTTCTTTGCTCAATTTTTTTCTACAAGTTGTGATGAGTTGCAAAGATTTTATTTAAAAATAGTATGTATTTTCTCAAGATGTGCCACAATGAATATGTTATGCATATTCTTATTAATTTAACACTCAAAGTATTAAACTTATACTAATAGTCACATTTTACAAGAATTTGTTTAACTGAGAAAAGCTACAAAAGCCAAGTAGATTCATATCTATAGGATTTTTATAGATAATACCATTAAACATATTTCCTGTTATTAATTTAAAATTACCACTATAAATAGCAGGCTCATTTTTAGAGAGTTGCATATGAGTAAAAGCTCATCCACTTAAAATCTCTGAAATAATAGTCATAAGATATTAGAAACTCTAGTTTTTGGTTACAAACTTTAAGTATGTTACTTATTAAATATTAACTATTATTTACCTATTAAAAGATCATAATTAATAAATGATTTAATGCAAAATTTAATTTATTTGATTACTTTCTTTTTTAATATTTTTATCCAAATTTGTTTGAAGATGTCATTATAAGTTAATATTTTATGGACTATTTTGTCATATCTTGAGCACTTTTTAAAAAATAACTATTGCTATTAGCTATTGTCATATCTTGAGCACTTTTTAAAAATAACGATTGCTAAATAGCTATCTCAGCTATTTGATTTGGTTACACACAAACACCATTCTGGAAATATTCAATTTACTAGTATATAGATATCAATAACCTAAATTTCTCAATATTTTAAATAGATTCCTACTTTTATTCATAGTATGTTGCTATTTGGGATGATTTTAGACTTCTCTTATTTAATAAGATAATATTTTACACAAACTGAATTGCAACAGTCAATGTATAGTTGTAAAGGAACTTTACTGGGGGAGAGAGTAAGTATGGAAGTTTGGTTAGCCTAAGGAGGTTAGCTAAGGACATACAGCAAAATTAAGAGAACCATAAGAAACTTCTAGAACACAACAGATTCTCAGTAAGTTCTTTTGAATTCTTTTTAACAGAGAAATTGTTATTTTACATTTGTGTTTAGCTATAAAGTACAGTTTAGAATTTAGTTTTCTATTAGATTTTGGATTACCTTATACATAGTGGTAAGATATGTAAAATGGTCAAATGTGATATTTAATTTACTTATCCTTTTTGAGTAATAGCAAAATAGCATAAAATATATATTATTTTTACTTTGATGTACAAATTCTGCATGTGACATTCATGTAAATGTATATACCATGGATATCCCCCCAAATTACCAAGCAGCTTTTATGTTTACCATTTGTAATATAAATACGTATTTTAAACCATACTATTCTAAAAACTAAAATATTACTTTTTTATTTATTTCTAAAATAGCTTCTAAAAGCACTAAAAGACACTTCCTTGGTCTACTCTTAACTATTTATCTGTATTGTTTCATATCTTATGTAAGGGAATTCATTCATTCATTTTTTCTATATCATAGAATTGAATTGCTAATAAAAGGCAGTTATTTACATGGATATTAAATGTATGCATGTAATACTGCATCTCTTGGCAATTAATTAATCATTCAATACATATTGTGTAGGTTTTATAATATAAATGGTTATCAGTTTAGCATAAATAATTTTATTGTTTTAACAGTTTCTCTGGATTCTTCAGAAACTCTAGTTTGTATTAGGAGTATTTTTTAGTAACAGAAAAAGCTATAGTGCCAGATCACAGAAAAATCATTTCTGTAAGTAATTTTTTAAATTCGAAATCCATTTTAACATAGAATATTTCTATTTAATTTATTAAAACTTTCTAGTTGAGTATGAGACTACATAATACCCAAATAATAAGTTATTTGATTCTCAATTCTTATTAAAAACACTTTGAAAAGAACTCACACTTTCATATAAAGATTCAATATTTATTTCCTAAAAATGATTATTTTTTTAAAATAAACTTTCCTTAAGACTGTTTTCTCCAATACTAATGACAAATAACTTAATTACTTTTGTCATCTTGTTTTGTAGATATAGAATTGTGCATTAAAGACATAGCTTTTTCCTAAAGGAAAAATTACAAAGATAACGTTGCCACAATATCTCTCTATTACATGTATAATTGCTCCTCTCAGCAGCCATTCAATACACAACCAACCAGAGCTGGCAAACTGAAATAGAAAGACTAACACTGACCTTTTTTTTTTTGCTGTAAACATACTTCAGTATGTGTTGATCTGGGTCTCTCTGGCTATTTACAGTTTTCCTAATCTAAGGCTGCACAGGTCATTGTCCCTGAATGTCAAAAATGGCCAAAAGTAAAATTTTGTGTTCAGTGATGCAGCATGGCATTCACCCACCATCTACTTTCATTCCCAAGTAACAGAAACACTGCGAACTACCTACTTAAAGCAATAGATGGTCATTTCATCCTTCTTCATAAACAGCGCCTGTATCCCTCAGAAAGAAAACATTCACGTGTTTCCCTGCCCACGGAATTTAAAGCTCAGCATCCATCTTTTGGCAAGATAAAAGAACTTTGAGGAAGGTTCTATTTAAGTTTGATCATATGTGTGGGTTTGTGTAAAATTTCTGACATAACTGAACAGAAAGAAAAAAAAAAAACTATAGCTGTGACGTTGCTGTAGAATATGTCCTCAAAATTTCAAGTCAATGCATACCATTTTTCATAGCCCAAGTAGTATGCACCATCAATCCTTTCTTCCGAATGAATTGTTTTGTTTTTCCAATGTTCTCCTTTTTAGTTTTGGGCTAGTTTATAGGAACATGACACCTCCTAGGGTTAGTGGTTAGTTAGCACTGTATGCAGACCACATATTCTTTTGTTCTTGTTTTATGAACTCTCTAACTGACCCCTTAGGGTAATTATTCTTCTAATTCTTATGACACTGATGAGGATTTGAGTTTGGGACACTAAAAGATGTATCCAGGGATTATTTTAATTTCATAATAAATGGTCACATATTGAGTAGAAGTCCACTCCTGCTACATTTCCTTTACATAAAAACAACAGGGGTTCACTTTGTACTGCATTATTCAAACATTTCTTACATCCGTTAATTCATGTTTCCAGTGTGCATTTCCAAGGCCATTTTGCAAAAGTTTCTTAAAACTTGGTTAAGTATAAATAAATAAGTAAAAAAAAATAAATATAATAAATATAATAAATAAATAAGTATAAAAATACCTATAATCAGGTTTTTATTTCCATAACCCCAGAATTACCTCTGTACCAATTTAGGGTTAACCTAAGTTCTCCATGTCCTCAGAAAAATCACTCTTACTATTAATCTCTAGAACAGACTTTTCAGGATACATCTGAATATGGAGTGACACCCTAGATAATATCTTATTCCATTTAAAAATCATTTATGGTACTTCTTATAAAGTGAACTCTTCTTCATTATTGCAGGGTTATTACTGTGAAAATGTAGTGACGCCACACCATTCTGCAAATGGGAGCAACTGAGAACACTCTTCTTTCTTCTAATTAGCAGAGTTTTCATGTCTGCTCATCAAGCTGTGCTAAAATTAAATAAATCATGACAAATCTCACAAGCTCTCACCCTAGCTCACCAACTATGACATCTCTTGGTGTCCAGGAAATGATAAAATGATTATTTTATGTATGTCAGAATGTATCAACACAGATAGCATCAAAATACTAAGTCACCCAGTGAGACTCTATTTACAGAGATTTCAATGTATCTGTGATGATACTTTCTTTTGAAGATTTATCAGTTAATTATACTGATCCAAGATTCTAGTCCAGATATGTCTAATAATTATTTCTATAAAATACATGTTAATCTTGTTACAAAACATCTTTCTTTTGCCTATTGACACTATTTTAATAAATACCCCTTACATTGTATTAGTTAAGTCTCAGATATTTTTAGATTTTATTCTTTTCTTTGTATATTTTACCATCTTCTTCAATTGTTCCCTTTATGTAAAAATTTACTAAATCATCCAACGTCCCAGCCCTTACACAGCAAATCAAATGAAAAGAAACAAGTAGTTGAAAGTTTCTTCCTTTAATTTAAAGAATTCATCACAGTCCTTGACTGTAAATGTTAAAGTTTCAAATTCTAATAAAATAGTAATTGTAAATATTTCTGTAGTTAAGAGGTGAGGAAACATAATATAAAATATGATGAGATGTATCATTTGACTTGTGATGAGATTCCAAACTTTTTAGAAGTAATTTTTCACCAGTAAATTTTAATAAATTATTAAAATGGCTTCAGTTCTGAGACAAAGTTTAGTAGGCATTATGAGATGACAGAGGTGGGTCAGCTGCAGATGTCTTGGTTTCTGAAGATGATTATAAACAATGTCATAATGATGGCAGAGATTTAAAATGTGCAAAGCTCATTTTTCACCAACATCAAGATCAAATTTTTGCCTCTGACACCTGTTTTAGTGCAGAGGTTATGATACTTTGAGAATCTCCACCTTTGTAGAAGAGAGAAATTCAAACTACTAAAATGTCTGCAATGTTCCAATGGCTTCAGCCATGTATTGATTCTTTTTGAATAGGGTAAAATAGTGCTTGGTAACAAGCTTTCGTCCCTGTGTTCAGTGAGTGGCATTGATATTACCCCCTCAACAAAGTTGGCTTCTCACTCTGACATTTAAGCTGTTCTTCCTCCGCAGTCTCGAGTCAACTTTTTGTCCTTTTAAACTTAGTTTAGACAGAAACTACAGTAGTCTACACCTATAAAAATGTGAAGTTAATGTTATTTTTGTGTTCTGTGTATGTGTAACTTAAATATTAGTGACACTTGAGTTAAATGTTAGCTCTGTTTGTATAATAAAATCTGATTTAACAGAAATATTTTAAAATGGTTTCACATCCATAAAAATATGGACAGAATTAGTAAAAGGTCGTTTCCATGGGGATTTCAGGAGAGTTTACAATTGAGAAATTAAAAAAACCTTTCTTTAGCGCTTCCACAAACTTACTACTGTAGGTTTAATTGCAAACTGCGATTAATTCTACTTTCCTCCCTTTAGTCAGAAGGGGTCCAATGCATGCTCTCAGTGACATAGGCTTTGTACAGAGGCTATTTGCTTTTGACATTTATTTTTGTGAGAAGATCCAATAGAGAGTCATTGGCAGATGACATAGGTGGGACTTTGGTTTCATTTTCAATGATGTTCCCTATTGGACAAGATTGTAGATATTCTGTGGACTTTTCTACATTTATTTTTTGGTGTTAAGTATCATGAAAACTGATGACTAAAAATGCATTAAAGAATTTGCAAATATGCCACATAAAGAGTAGGGATGAAGCTATAAGGGAAAAGTGTTAGACATGTTATTTCTTGTGTGTGTTCATATCATGTAGAACATAACACAATTGTCAATACACATCTGACCAAGAATTTAACCTCCAAGGAAAGAGATCATATGTATAATGCTATCCTCTTTTCCAGGAATTAGCTTGACTTGCTAGGTAATTTTTACTTCACTGAACTGGAGAACCTAATCCATGATACAGGAAAAATCTGATGTGATTTCTTTTTAAATTAGGTACTGACAAAGGTGACTTTTATCAGACTTATGCACAGAGGAAGCATTCTCTATGCTAGAAGTCAGGGTTTATTTGCACATTATAATTTATCTTTCTTTCAAAAGAAGAAAAAGGGAAGTTAGGTATTATATGGAGAGAGGCAAATGGAATGAGGTTTTTGCCACTAGGGTTGGACAGAGAGCTTGCACTTTTAAACATCATTCCTGTTACTAGTATAGAATTGTATTACATCCTCCTTACAAACAGGAAACTTACATGTGTTTTAGAAAATGAACCAGTGAACAATGTATTTCAATGGAGTAATATTTAAAGGTATATATACATACAAAAAAGGAAAGACAGGACTAGCTCTGTAGACTGTTTATAAGACTATATTAATATATCTTGAACATGCAGCTTAGTACTAAGATACTGTGCTATTTTTTAAGTTTCTCCACCTTTGCTTCTTCTTCCTTTCAGTTTCTAGAATAATATATTAAAATGAATCCTAAAGTATAACTGCATTTTATTTTTTTTTCAAATTAAGGCAAGATTACTTTTCTCCTATGAGAGTACTTACATGTCAGGTGCCTCAGATATATAATCTCAGAAATTCTGAGAGGGATGTTAACTTGATGTCTGCCTTTAGTGCATAATGAGTTCTAATATGCCCTTAACACAAAAAGAGACCTTATCTCACAAAAACAAATCAAAAAGGAAAAGCAAAATCAAAGATAATCCAGTCTGATTATGCGTCTAAGAAAACACACACACACACACACACACACACATAGAGCTACACACAACACACACAGACAGACATCAAAGCTACAGAAATGTTCTTCATTTCTAGAATACTCAGGGATACCTTCCTGGAAGATTAAGAAGGAAAATGTGCTGTGGATGAACTTTGAGTCAAGGATAATACTTACTGTTTGCAGTTAAGCTTCTTTTCTGTGGTTTTAGCACATTTTGTCCTTTCATTAACAAAAGCCAAGGAAAAAATTTGAAGCAGGATGAAAAACTATGGATTTGGAATCTTCCATTTCAAGGATGTAGAGTGTCTTTTATTTGCATTGAAACAATTAAATTTGAAAAAATAAAATGGGTTAGAATATATATTTTTATAACTATGGATCTGTCTGTCTACCTACCTACCTACCTACCTACCTACCTCCCTACCTCCCTCCCTCCCTCCCTACCTACCTACCTACCTACCTATCTATCTATCTATCTATCTATCTATCTATCTATCTATCTATCTATCTATCTATCTATTTACCTAAACTTTATAAATTTTGTTTTTAGCCTTTCAAATTAGTTTGTTATAGGCATGGTCTAATTTTAAAATATTTGTTTTAATTGAAAAAAAAGTTCAGTTATTTTCTAGAACACAACCGTTGAAGTACCCACACAGACACACAGACAGAAACAAGCACACAAACACAAGCAGAAACACATGCATGCATTCCTCCTGAGATGATTCAGTTAGGGTGAGTCATGTTTTTGTTTGCCCCAAATTTTGCAGCTAACATATGAGCTCAAAAAATTAGCTAGGCATATTGCATAATTAAAGTTCTGTTAAACACCCCTTAATTCCTGGTTCTTATTGTTGTTCTTGCAGCTCCTTAAAGGGTTAAAATGGCTTCCATAGAATGAGGAGGGAGATGTAGCTTTAGAGTCCCAGGGTAGAACATAGAGAGAAACTAGAATGGAAGAAGACCAGTGATAGTCCTCACAGTTGGTCTATGAAGGAGAGAAGTTTAAAAATTACAGGGAGCAACAGTTGGTATTAAATTGCAGCGGACACAGAGCCTATTTCCTGGAGTTTTGTTGTTTATTACCTGAAATGTGGTGGCATGTTCTAATTTTTGTGTGTGTGTGAGAAATTATGTTTTTTTTTTATTTGAAGTAGGTCAGAGGGGGAAAAATCAAACTTGTGGATAACAGGGTGTTTTAAAAGAATACAGTTTAAGGAAATAACTGTCAAATTCACTCAAACACTGAGTAATATATTGAAATGTTCTTATATCCTTGGATTTGAGCTTGACAAAAAAAGTAATCAAGGGGATGTTGGTAGCACCAAGCAATGCTCCTAAGTCTAACAGAACACATCTATTTGTTTAGGACACAGGCTCCAAAAGTAATAATTATTCAATATTCTGTGAGGACCCGTTGAAAATTATTTCTAAGATGTGAGATTTGTAAAATTTAAGTTGGGAACCAAACCTTTGATTTTATCCTTTATAATTTCAAATTCATCAATATTTGAAGTATTTCTGTGACAATACCTACAAGTATTTCATAATATTTCCTGAAATTATCTAAAGAATATATATTTTATTTTGCCTAGAAACTTCATTTTCTATTCTTGTTCATATGTTCTAAGTAATTAAGTATATTTTTTCCTCGTTACACTTTCTCGTTTCTTCTGGTTAAGAGAGCAAAAAGGGTGCTGGACTCTGGAGCAGGATGAAAAAGTAGTTTTGAGTTGCCTGACATATATGCTAAAAACTGACTTAGGTTCTCTGTAAAAGAACAGCTCATTTTAATTCAAGAATTGAAAACCCTTAATGCCAGAAATATTATTTTTCTTCAGGTCACTATATTAATTTCATAGTCAATATAGGAAGTAGCTTAGCAAAAAGGGAAGCCTCATATAGGTGTGCAGAAATTATTATGTTAAACTTAAGCGTCTTTTAAAAATTCTGTTTCGGATTAAAATGTATTAGTGTACCATAGCAATTTGCCAACTTTTATAATTTATCAAGGTTATATTTTACTAGTGAAAGTCAATAATTTCTAGGACACCCTGTTTTAAAAATCTGTGTACATTGAATCATGGACAAATTTATCATCCATATTGCAAACAATTAGATGCAATTTCTGAATCTCCAAAGAATCTGAAGACATGAACCACAATCTGGTAGTCATGGCTCTGGTCTAGTGGGCAGTTCAATAAGATCATATTTTGGTGGGCTGTATGTTAGAAAACTGCCTTTTATATCAGAACCTTTGAGTAGCATTAAAGGTCCTCTGCTGAAAGCTGAAACTGCATGGAAGGAAACCCATTACCTGATCTTCCCAGCTTACAGACATCCACCTCTTGTAAATCAAATCCTGCCTTGGTCACTCTGGTACACATTTCTATACTGTGTCTTTCCTCTCTCCCCTGAGGTTCAAGCAGACCCGAGGAAAGACAGTTATGATTGTTTTCAGTAACTGAAGAAAGAATCTTTTTCTATTTACTGGGAGGATCAGAGAAGCATCCTGTAACCTGGAGAGCTCCCTTGGCTGCCAGTTTTAAGTCGTTGGGGTGTGTTTGTTCTTTTGTTTGTCTTTCAGGGCTGCCTAGAACAGCATGACCATCTTGTTCAGCTTTGATGCCTGTGGGAGATAGGTTAGATATAAAACATAATACAGAGAAAGACAGATGCTTGCAGCATTGAAAAGTTTAGGAGAAAAATGTTAGAAGTGTTTGGGTACACACATGTTCAGGAAAGGATAGGAACAAACAAACATATTTTTAAGTTACCGACAAAATCCTATGTTTCCAGCTCTGAAGTCACAACAAGTTCCTATTAAAAGTATCCTAATATCCTTTTGTATTTTTAGTATTGTTCTTTTTACATACTTTTACAACTCAAAAATCCTAAGGAGCCCATTAATTTTTCATTTCTGAACGTAGATGGGAAAATGATATTTGTACATTTTTCAAACCACTTTTTCAAAATACACACTATGTCTAGCACAGTGGAATTACAGTCCTATTGATCTATCACCAGCTTCTTTTTTCCCCCTCATTCATTCCAATCTTTTCTTCTTATGACAAATCATTTGAAGTTAACTCCTGTCATTTTTTAAAGGTATTGCTTTTCAAAATGCAATGTGTCTGTAAAGGAAGGGAGACTGCTGGTTTCCATACAAACTCTATGTCTTCTGAGGTAGAACTGCATTTTAGAAGTGTTCCCAGATGATTCGAATGCATGTTAAGAGTTTGGATAAAATTTTATATGATATACATCTTATTACAGTCAAGATTTCCTAACCCCATATCATTTTATTATAACTTTGTATTCCTATTATATGAAAACAACCATGAGCTCCCACTTCCTGATTATACATAATATTCTAAAGTAAATCAATATAAATTAGATTTAGAATGTCCCCACCCATCAAGATCCATGTTGTTCATTGGACTCTACTCTCTTCACATTGAAGTTAATACGAGATTAATTTGAAGATTCTTTCACACTCATCATTGCTTCATCATATGTATGATTAATGTGTAAAAAAATCTAACCCAACAAAGATGATTACAATCTACACTCTTAAAAACTATCAATTCTGCATTTTCTCCATGACACCGAGAAAGCTTTTTATTTGTTTGTTTTCTTTTTGGTAGATTTAGCTGCATATTGTCCCGGTTTATTTTTCATAAAAAGGTTTAAACATAAGTTGAGTACTTAAACAGACTTAATATTTCAGGTGGTTGATGTTCTTCCCTAAATCTAGAGTATGATAATTTTACATCAATATTTTCCTGTCTTTGGGTTGGTGAGATGGCTCAATGGGTAACTTTATGCCACACAAGCATGAATAACTGAGTTCAATCCCCAGAAACAACACATAACTAGAAATTGTAGCCCTCTTCTGTAATTGAATGGTTAGTCCTACAGGAAAACATGTAGTGGACATAAGAAATTTCAAAAAGCTTATGGTTCATCCAGGAGAGTATAAGCATCTGCAAAATGTTCTTTAATTATATTAGAGAGTTGGTGAGAACTGACATTTGCGTGGTCTGCTAAATTCCTTATATGCACATGGCATATACCTGCCTAAATCATGTGCATGAATATGCACACATACACACACACACACATTAACACACACACACACACACACACACACACACACACACACACATACATACACATACAAACACACATGGAGAGAGGCAAACATAAATGTTTATCATATAGTAATATAAATTCTTTATAATCAATTAGGTAATATATTACTTATATAAGTATGAATATATTTTCATATAGATCCTATGATCCCTGTTGTACCATTACATCTACTCCACTGACAGGGATACTATGTTTAAGGTATACTCTGACAAACTGAAATTATCTTATGCCCTATATTTGTCTAGGAAAACATTAGCTCATGTAGTTTCTGCTGAAGTCTAGTTGGACATGTTCCATACTGTAATATTTGTAATTCTAAAAAGTAATTAGCAAAATAATGTCATTTTCACATCAATAGCTATTAATTATAGAGTTTCAAACATCTAATAATCATTTACATTAGCTCAAGAAATTAATTTCTTCTGGGGCTATGTATCTTCAAATATATAGTAGGGGAGCACTAGATTCTGAATGTAAAAAATATAAAATTAATGTGTTTCTTCAGAATGTCAATGAACTTTTCATATGAATCCAGTTAATGCATGATGATATGTTTGCATATACTCTTGAATCAGAAACTTCATTGTGACAAGTTTTCCAGGTTAAAATGACAAATAATTAATCTAAGGTTAAATATGTTAATGTAGCATTGAGTTTTATGAGGTATATCTCATAAACCCACATATAAGTCCCTGTATTCCACATATTCAATAAAGTAGTTATGGATATAGCTAATATCAATAATAATAAACTTTAATTTTGTGAGATAGAAAGTTAGAAGTTTTATATAAATCATGTATGTAACACATACAGTCATGGATAATTTTTTTTATCTTTCTCTATCAAACAACCAAAGTTAAGGAACAGTTCAAAACTAAGAGATCGGAATAAAGTCTATATGATGGAAGCATTATTAAAGAATGTATAACATTTACGTATGAATTTTAAAATAAACTGGCATTTTGACAATATTCTTTGCTCCTTTATGATCCTAGAGAATGAATGGAGTAATTTGCATATTCGAGGCAAGCAACCCATTTCTTAAATAAATATTCAGGCCCCTTTGATTTCTTTCTAACAGATAGACTATACAAAATATATCTATTTTAACTGCTAACATTTTAGAAATGCAGAGAAAGCAGTGTCATACTGTTCTAAGGAGTATGCCAGAGAGGAGTTGATAAGCTCTGAGGACAAGTACCTTTCTTTGAATGCAGCAAGATACATGACATACTTATCACATGTCTTGGCATATAGTATGCACATTCTATAGAAAGAGTTATTGCAGCCAATTAGAAAACCAAAGGGGTGCATTAAGTTATTCCAAGGAGGAGTAACCATCTGACAGATCAGAAAAAGCCATGCTAATCGGATATAAACTAGAGAAAAATTTCCTAGTACTTTTCTACTTTCAGGATTCAAATTTTTTTGTTCCTCCAAATCATAAAATTTCTTTCTCTGATAATACAATGAAGTTACATATGTCGAGGCATAATCAACAATGTGCTTAGAACACCTATTACCATGGCTACAATTATTTTTTAAGAGCCATCTTTTCCACAGTTCACAGAGATCTCAGTGAGGATCAACACAATATTCAGTTATAGCAACAAATCTATGGAAAGAATTAATGTAGACACCTGGACAGTATATCACTTTCTCACAGTAAGTCTTAGGATTAAAGAAGCAATATCCTGTTTGTTATTAATGTTGTCCTCTGTGACATGTGATTCTATGATTCAGACACCAAATTCTCAAAGGAGATATTTAGTACCCAGTAGTTGTGAAGTAATGACTACATTTCTTTACTGATCCATGAAATAGAAAATTATGTTGTACATATAAGTCATCAAATATTTTATAGAGAAGTAAATTCATAACTTTATTAATGCTTTTCTTTAACAAGAAATATTACTATTCTATCAAAGAATGATTTTCAATTATATACAGAGAGATGTTGTTAATCAATAAAAAACACATTTTTTTCCTTAATGGTTAAATATTCAAAGTTGAACTAGGGAGCAATCGTAATAATTCACGACATTCCTTTGATTTCTTGTTCTGAGAAAAAACTAGATGTTATAATCTTTACGTTGCTCAATGTTTTTGCAAACTCAAATGTGACTAAAGGACTGTTTGTAGAATAGTATTGCTTACAGTTTATTTAGTTCTGGATATAATAGTAGAAATAGTCACTTTAGTAATTATTCAATTTCTATATTAATAAAATTGACATTCCTTCTCAGCATGTAGGTATGACTCTTATATCAAGGAAATGCAGACATGCTTTTTCCTTTTCTCATTCTGAGTACTGAATGCTGTTGGCTTTAGAATTTTCTATTCATCCCCCAAATTTTTAGGAATGTATAAGAATTATTTTCCTGTACTTTGTTTAAGCAATAGTTTCTTAATTATTAAGACAACATTTCCTATATTTGCACTTAGACAGCGGACATGTTTTCAAATATCAGTTCATTGATTTTATAATCAGCAGAGTTTGGAAATACATTCTGGGTGGGAATAATTTTAAAAAGTCAGTAAGGAGTAATTTGTATTGACTATTGATTTATAAGAATTATTGCAATTTCTATATGGAGAACTTACATTTTAGTGAGGAAAAACACAAAAAAAATTGTAGATGAAATGTTAGTCTGGACACAGATGTAATGGCAAGACTACTTACATGCTAAACGTGGGAGCTCCAAGTCTATGATGGGAGATTTGGTAAGGGAGAGAAGAGAAAGCAAAGACTACTGTGTTCTTTTTTGATGTTTGTTTTGATTTTTAACAGGAATAATAAGGAAATAGAAGACCTTGATCTGGAGTTTGTTTAGAGGAAAACCAAAAGTCTATTTTAGAAAACATATCTATCAGTTTTATATATATACATATATAGTATATATATATATAGTATATATATATATATATATATACATATTTGAATATAATTTTCATGGAATTACTCTATTGTAGCACTCCTGAGAGAAGATAAGGGCATGGTATATTGCAAGAATCTGTGATCTGTTCTAATAGATAATCCATATTAGTCATGGCTGAGAGAAGAGACCCAAGAACAAAGCCTGATACCTACTCCATTCCAGGGCAGTTACAGAGGTATGCTCTTTAATAGGAAGGGCAACCTGGGGCCAGTGGTGCCCTAGCAACTGAGTGTTCCTAAGTAGGTCTCTGTTTAAGTACTCCTGACAGTGAAGAGGGCTGTGTCAGAGAATCGACAACTAGAAGATAGGTACTGTACCCTAGAAAAAATGGATCTAAGTCCATTTTGTGGTAGATTTTTCATGGCCTGTCTGCATTAGTTGTCAATACCATAGTGTGCCTTTGGTGATATTAAAGGATATGGCTCAATGGCATAGTCCCTTTTTCCTCAAAGCTAAGACATTTTACTTGATTTTATCAGCATGTTTAAAGATGTCAATCAGTATACAACTCACCAGATTTCTATCTACAGTGTTGTAAAAGGCCAGGTCACCTGACATCCCAGAAGTTAAAAATCCACTTTAACTTTCTTGTTTTTCGCTTGTTTGGTTGGTTGGTCGGTGGCTCTGGTCCGGTTTGGTTTTTTCGCTCTTTCTGTAGTTTTTGTCTTTTGTTTGATTTATTTGTACGTTGTTGTTGTTCTTTGGGTTCTCTTTGTATTCCTTTTACAAATATTTGGGAATATGGACTGTAAGTGTGATGACTCGGCCATGTCTCAGCAGTCTCTCACCACTTACATGATAGGAATCTCTTGTATAATTGCCCAGCTTAATGATACTGATGATTTCCTAAACGCTCTGTAGCTTCTTATAATCATTCTCACTAAAAAGCTGCCTTAAGTGGCAAATGGGAAAATTATAGTACTGTTTGCAAGTTTGACTTACCATGATTTACATTTCAAGAATAAATCCCTAAAAACTTCTTCTGACTTAAACTTAGAAAGCTACAGGACAGAGAGACAGTGTTGTGTTAATGTGGTTTTTCTAGAGGATGACACCCAAGGAGAGGTGTCTTGGGGTTTCATACCCTTCATCCACTGTTAAATTTCACATTAATTTTAGATTGATTTTTTAGTAATTAAAATCACAGTTATATTAGCCTCTTGACACAAATTTAAAATGAAGAGCTTTAACTTTATAAATGATCATGTTGATTGCAGATGATGGTGCTAAAAGGTAACAATACAGCATTTGGAGTTGCTATCCCTGTACATGAGCCAGCATCATAATCTGCTTATCAGTGAGAAATGTTCAGGGAGTGTGAAATTCAACAAGACAAGCCAAAGAAAATTAATTCAGACTTGCCTCAGAAATGCCAATTGACCTAATCTCTCCAATCTATTAATTCTGAAGGTAGAAGGAGCAATAAAGTGAAAAGCCCAGGGGTAATCATAGTGACACAAGATTGAACAGGAGCTCACAAAGTCAGCTTGCCTCATGAAGACAAGCCAGGGGATGCTGAGGAGTTCTTGTAAATGGCAATAGGTCATGCTGAGTCTCATAGGTCAAAACTAACACCGAAAAATCAATAGCAGAAAGTGAATTAGTGCTCTTGAAGACACAAGTAAAGTGATCCTTTGACTTAATACAAGTGACAACTGTAGGCACCCTATAGTAGGACATAATATTAGTGTGAACTGTAGGTATCGTATAGTAATATCTCTTCCTGGCATATAGAAACCTATCACTGAGCTTCATTACCAAGTTTGGG
This sequence comes from Micromys minutus, assembly GCF_963924665.1. NCBI lineage: Eukaryota > Metazoa > Chordata > Mammalia > Rodentia > Muridae > Micromys > Micromys minutus. The sequence continues at coordinate 19,398,626 of NC_137974.1, read as the reverse complement.
AATAAGAAAAGCTTTAAGCCATACATTTCTGGAATAGTCTACTGTAAATAACATTCCTGACAAATAGTGTTAGTTAAATTTCATAGAGCCTGTTTCTGCAGAATCTAAGTCTCCAGATACTCCATTATTCTCCACCCAAAACAATGAAGCAAAAACATTCTGTAATTAAGATGAAACTGATATTGTACAGACTGGTAAAAGGCTGTGCTTGTCATATCTTGATATACCATAATTGAATGCAGCATCCTTTTACATTCTCTTCCATTTTACCCTTCCTTGGCAATCAGCTGAAATAGTATCTACTAATATGGTAATTTAAAAGACGTTGTACTCTGTGTGACTAATTGAGTACAAATCGATGCAATAATAAATCCAATTGAGTTTAAAGAGTGTTTATTGGGGGAGGTGCTTAAAAATACAGTGTACTTCTGATTGAGCCACATTTTTCATTTCTTATTAAAATTGATATTTTTCTTTTTTGTTTTACTTTTCTTATCATTTCTCTTAACCTTGAGTTAGAAATAGGTTTAATGAAGAAGGTAGAAATGAATTTCCAAAAGGAGTAATGAGGAGATATTTAAGATGCTAAGGATAAATAAATCAGCCTGACTTAATCTTTATTTTTTAGTTGAGCTATTGAACTGCCCACATCATGACTGATCCCTTTAAAGAAATATTCTGGCATTTTAAACTTTAAATCTAATAGAGTGTGACAGGTATGGAAACTAGATTTGACATCAGTAATTGCTATAAATTAAATAAACAGTGATTAACATTAGAAATCTGTTTTTGCTTAACCAGATTTGTTGGGATAGCCTCTGTAGTCTTGCTGTGACCTATAATCCTCTGTTGTTAAAAGTTACCTCACAGCCATGTAGCAAACATAAACTGGATGAGATTTGACCACGGGCCTGTGGAGAAAATGGTAAGAACCAAATCCAGACACCAACTAGTTTTTGTAAATTACCTTTACATAATAATTCTTACTGATCCAGTTAGGAGTACTAGTAATGCAAATCCAAACATAAAGAAAATAAAATATTTACATGCAACTTTGAATCTGTTACTTCTAACCATAATTACTGGCATGCACATGTACACACACAAAGACACACACATGCACACACACACACATACACACACACAAAGAGAGGGGAGTGATACACACAGAAAAGCACATACATGAATAATGAGATATTTAATAAGTATTTATAGTTCCCCTCTGTAAATATCAGCATGAACTGAGAAGAGTAAATCACTGTATTGCACTTCTGGTATGTATCTATACCTATCATTCTTCTTGACTCTTGGTCATTCTCTCTTCCTTAGGGAAGAGGTGCCCAAGCTGAGGGGTCCAGAATGATAAAGTGAATGTCACCATCTATAGGTAACTGTGTGAAGAACATGAGGAGAACTGGTAACAAATGACATTCTTAGCTTTGCCTACAAGAGAAAATAAGAATGATATTAAGAAAGACTGGACTGTCAAAAAAGATTAAAGAATAAAAAAATTTTTTTAAATGTAACACTCCGGAAAAAAAGATTAAGGAAAGAAATATAACAAAAACAATAAGCACTCTTATAAAACATCATCCACAGAAGCAAGAAGATAGTGTTGTACATTCACAGATGGACGAAGGAAAACAATGACAGAGGAGGCAGGCTAACACAGAAAAGACAAAGCACGCATCAGGATGGAAATTCAGGGAAGAGGGTCAAAGTATAAGAGGGTGACAGCATGGATGCACCGTAGGACACTGGCTGGGAGTGAGCTAAAGGCATGGGTGGTGCTCTAAGACATTTCAGAACCAGAGTACAAGTGAGGGGACCCATGTGATTGACCAGAACGTGTGGGTTGAGAAATCAACAGTGAATGGAGGTGACTTTTTCAGGGACGTAGATCCTGTAACACAAAAACAGGTATAGAAGCTCTAAGGAGTAGCGCACAGTAAAAGACATTTTCCTTTCAAGACAGAAAGGGCTTTTATTTATTAATAAATAAAGTGTTTTTACTTTAACTTTTTGACATACAACTCTTGTGTGGATATATGCACAACAATTTTACTGAATGCTTACTATAGTTATTCATAAGAGACACTTTAATTTTTATTACAACCTATCTGCATATAAGAGCATATTTTAATTGTCAGAGAGCTCTGTGAAGTAATTTTTAATTATAGAAATAAGGAAAAGAATAACATGTTTCAACAGATATGCATTGAATAGATCAAAGGAAGCCAGGCAATTTAATTTTAAGGTGTCGTTAAAAGTACCCTTTCATGACTTAAGAAAAGGGATTTATACATCACAGAACCCAACAGCTTCATGAAAAGTCAGCTGAATTTTAAAGCCTACTACCACACTAATGTTTTAATAGAAGGGTTTGTGTTCAACAATGTTACTTGGAGTGAAAATACCTCTTGTTTGTAGACGAAACAGTTGAAGACACCGGGCAAGTTGCTCACAAGTACACACCTCCAGGCTGCTCATCGGGTTAAGCACAAAGGATTGAACCTGAAAAGATTTATGAGACCCTAAGCAATTTGCTTTATGCTGGGAATAATTGTGCCACCATTTATGCCTACTCCCCCTATTAGCTCTCTCCGCATCACCGCTCTTTTGAGTTCATCTATCTTAATGAAATATCCATCTCTGTCTTCCCCCCTGCTTCACAGTTTGGAGTGTATAGTGGGTAGAAGCCCGTCATCTCAGTTGGACAGGCTCACTAGCCAGAGGCTAACTTGGCTTCCAGTTAAACTCCATGCAATTTCCTCCACCGGGCATTTGTTTCATTGTCTACATGAGAGCAATAAAACTTATCAGCTAGATCAATCAAACACCTCAGCTGGAAACACTTCTTGCTGTAAAAGGAACAGGCTGGTTTCAAAGAAAAGAAACAGAGAAAGATATAAAATAAAGTCAATCAACAATAAGGTTGCAGGGAAGAGACAGTTTGTTTTCTTGGATTGAATTGATAACAATTTTTGGATTCTCTGAGTATTTGATATGATTTCATAGAAAATATGTACAGATTTCTAAAATCATGGGTTGCTAGAATTTTTATAGACAAATGATCACAATTCTACTTAGAATTATTGAAGGCCTATAGCCAAAAGATTTTGATTTTTTCATGAATTCTTAGAGAAATACCTTTTTCTTTTTCAATTTTACCCAACATGAACAAAGATTATGTCTCCATTTTTCCCTTTTCTCAAAGAATAATGCATCTATATGACAGTCCCTCCTCCACTAAGATGCCCCCTAAATACTGAACAGCGGAAGCCACAGGAATGATTGTACTTAAACTGGCGAGACTGAAGGCTTGGGTGCAGCAGGGATTGGAAAGTAGGAAGCTGGATGTCAACTAAACACAAAACGCTATACAAACATCTGTACAGATGTGGTATTTGCTGCAAGCGTTTTCCTGGGGACCTTTCTATTTCCTTATCTGTATGATATTCTACATGTGATGCTTCCGTAGTCAGAAAATTGTTTCATATGCAATAGAATCAGTGTGGACAAATGTTTAGATTATTTATAATGCCAGAGTGGTTTGTTTGTATTACATTTTATTTATTTATTTATTTATTAATTCATTTATTTATTTATTTATTTGCTCATACAATTGAACCCAACAGCAGCCTCTGCCCTCTTCCCTCCTCTACCTTCTCCCCAATAGCTCCAGTCTTCCTCAGCAGGCTATCAGGCAAACATGTCATAATAATACACAATAAGATTCAGCATGAGCCATAATAACAAAGTTGGATGCGGCAATTCAGTTGGAAAAAAGGGGTCCCAAGGTTGCTCCAGCCGCATCTGTAGAAAAGGATGGCATTGTCTGACACCAATAGGAGCCTTGGTCCTGTGAAAGTTCAATTTCCCAGTGTAGGGGAATGCCAGGGTGTTGAGATGGGAGTGGGTAGGTGGGAGTGGGTGGGTGGGAGGGGGATCATCATCATACATACAGTAGGACAGAGGATGGGAGAATGGGAAGCTGGAAATGGGATAGCATTTGAAATGTAAATACATAAACTATCCAATTAAAAATATCAAAAAAAAAAAAAAAAAACCCAAAAATGCCTAAGGACAACCCAAGCTAAATTACCACAGCATGCATAGATCTAGCACAGACCCATGTTTGTTTTGTGATTGCCACTTACTCTGTGTTATGTTCTCTGAATATCCTTGACCCCTCTGGCTCCTATAATCATCATTCCCTTTCTTCTGAGGAAGGAGTTCCCAGAGTTCTGTGTTTACGTTTGGCCTCAGGTTTCTCTCTCTGCATCAGTTGCTGGAGGAAGCCTTTCTGATGATAATAAGGATAGGCACCAATCTATGAATACAGCAGAACCTCATTAGGAATCATTATATTGACATTTTTGTCCCTCCTATTTGTTTTTACCCTGGGTCTTTGAGCCTTCCTGCTTCCTCTCACTAGATATCCAGGCACTGTTGGGTCTGACATCCCTCTCATGTCTTGGTCTTGAAGTTAGACCTGTCATTGTTTGCCCAACCCTACAAGCTCTGAGACACCACTTTCTCTTTGAATGTTGCAGAAAGGAATATATTTGTGAGTTGTAAGTTTTGTTGTTTTGTGGTTGTATTGATCCCATCAATGGGATTGTAGTCTTAAAGAATCTCGAAACAAACTAATGTCTCCGTATTTCAGAGATCATGGTTATTGCTTTATAACAATGGCAAGAATTACCTCTACATTTTGAAGTGTTTGAATTTCTTATGACAATACTAAAAGCAGATTGAGGTACTTTTTACAGGGATTATTTGATCCTATAGCATTTTATTCAATATTCTGTATGTTGTATACTTGCACACATACATATACACAAACACACATGAACATTTTCAAGTAAATATCCCTGCATCTTCTCAGTTATTGGAAATAATTCTATATCAATTCGAACTACAATTGTTTAGTTCAAACCAAGGAATAAACATTTTATTTTCCGCAGCAATGTTTTAAAAACTTCAGTTATATGATATTAATTAAAAATTAAATCAGAACAAATATGTTGAAAGCAGGTTTAAAAGGGTAAACAACTCAGAATGGAAATTTTGGCCTCATGTTTAACATTTTGAAGATTTCACACCGATTTACCCATGTTTACTTCAAGCTCTGGTTAGCATACCAACTCACATATGAATTTGCTCTTAAGAGTGCTCAATTTTAACCTAAAAACAGCACAGAGATTTGTGTGTTGGGTTTTCAAATATGACCATTTTATTAAACAATCCCTTTATTTCCTCTTCCTCTTCATCTCCATGACTGGCCCACCTGCCTGTCTGTGCAGCTGTTTTTCTATCTACCTGCGACTTGTGCTCTATTATTAAAGTAGTCTTTAGTCTACAAACACAATGATTATTTGTATGTACATTGGAGTTTGAGAAATAGCAATCTCCTCAGATATTAGTTCCCTGAAAATTTATTCTGTCCCAGAAAATATTCTTGTTTTTTAATTCATGTTTTGTTAGGCAGACCATATGCTCTATGCGGAAGTAATGATGTTTTCAGTATTTTTGAGCCCAAAATTCAAATAATATTAATCTATGACTGTAGAAACTTAATAGTGATGTGTATTTGGTTCATTAACAATTTTTTCCACTCTTCTATTGAGCACGTTCCATTTCAGAAAGAAAAATCTGTTTCAAAGTTGAAGGATCTAGCTTCTTAAAGAAAGCTATGGTTTGATAACTGGATGGTAGGGCTCTGCTTTATTTTGGTCTTTTAGCTAGAGGCACAAAGCATCTCCCTCCCTCCCTCCCTCCCTCCCTCCCTCCCTCCCTCCCTCCCTCTCTCTCTCTCTCTCTCTCTCTCTCTCTCTCTCTCTCTCTCTCTCTCTCTCTTTCTCTCTCTCTCTCCCTTTCTCTCCCTCTCTCTCCACCTGCCTGTATAGACTACTTAGAATTCAAAATTCAAAACATACCGAGGCTCGCACTTCCTGCTGCCTTGCTAACCTATTTTCCAGGGTCATTTTCTTTCAAGTGCAGTTAGATTTTTTTTTTTTCCTCCGTCTAGCTGAAGTATGTACCAGAGGCTCTGGGGATTTCAGTTCACCAGTCCTGACTTTTATCTAAAGCAGGTATCCTAAGTGAATTTTCCATCTTGTGAAACTCCTGCAGTGAACCCGCAGAGTAGAAAATGGAGCTAAGTCCTGACAGATGAGCCGCACGTCCGTGAATGGCGAATTGGGGCTGCAGGTGGAAAAAATATATATAATTTGCTGAACTTAAAGGATATACCTTTCACGGGTGTAAGTTCTTCACCCTTCCATTTTCTGCTTATCTCTGGTGGGTAGATTCAATACAAATACTTCACAATCGATATAATCCATTACCAGCCATCTCTACTTCTAGCTTATTTGTATCCAGCAAATTCTATGTTCTGTTTATTCAAGATCACTAAAGGGAAAAAAAAAAAAAATCCAGTCTTAATGTGGTTCACTTTCAATCTTTTTTCTTCCTATGCTTACATGTGTGCCTTTTTTTATGGTACTTTGCCTAATTTTCCATTCCTGGGAATCAACCTTAAGTTAATATGATGGATTAGCAAAGACAGTAGAAGGCAAGTCACAGAAGCTTCTGTGTGCCCTGCCCATTGCCTACAAAGTTCTCCATGTCTTATTTTCCTTATCTCTTCCCATTTTCATCTTTTGCATTGGCTGTCAATGTCTAAAAACTACAAACTTTCAATGAAAATTTGGATGGGGCAGCACCACCCCATTCTTGAAGGGCTTGTCTCTGTTGTGTGTTATTTCCTTTATCCAGTCCCTAAAGCATTTGTTTTTAGTAGAAGATTATAGCTTCCAGGTTTCCTGCAATTTTGTCTAAATTAGTGTGTGCTACCTGTAAAAAATGCTTGATCTGATGCTCAGGTTTGTTTAGTTTTAGCTGGTGAACATTTATTAATTGCCCATGACAAGGGAGGTTACAAAACAAGATTGTTTGGCGGGAGTTGATATACCATTGGAATCTGTTTTTTTTTTTTTTTTTTTTTTCTTTTTCTTTTTTGAACAACTTTATTTTAAAAAACCAAGATAAATCAACAAATTTTAAGCATTTTTGCATAAAAGCATATGAATACATTTTTGTCAGTGCTTGGCTATTTTTTTCCAAAGGTTTGATAGTGTGCATTAAGGTCTTACTAGTTACAATGAGCAAAACGTACATGTAAAACAGGATGTAATCCAGAATCCTTACACAGCAAGAAAACTTTGACTATTACCATTGGAATCTGAATGACAATAAGAATGCTTGAAATGGCTTGAAAGGGCCCTATTGCAGCATTTGGTAAAGAATCTCGTTACTAGTATTTTTGTTTGTTTATGTAATTTGAGCACACATATGGATTAATGCCATACAACCATCATGCCAAACCCAGTTAAAATATGTTAACTGCTGAAGTTCTAAATCTCAACCTATATGGTCAAATGACTATAAGGGCAGATCTCATCTCATGCAATAGATCGCTATTGCATTCTGATTTCTTAATGTTTAGAAAATATGCACATCTTTGAAAAGAGTCAGTGACCCGTTGAAACATCTAGCAGTTACTTGCAGAAAATGAAATACCACTCAAAATATTTTTGAAGGTTTATAAGATGATTGCCATGCTATTATCTACATATAATGTGTAAAATTGTTTTGGTCAATGCAAACCTAGACATATCTGGAAAGAGGGAACCTTAATTCAGTAAGAGGTGCCTGGTGGAATGATCCAATACTTCTATAATTATTGGCCTGTTGATAAGTCTATAAGACATTTTCTTGATTAATTATTGATGTAGGTGATCCCAGCTCACTGGAAATGGTGACATCTTTGGCCAGAAATTTCCTCCATGGTTCAAGAAAGCAGGCTGAGCAAGGCATGCAGAGCAAGCCAGTAAGCAACATCCCTCCATTTTTGTTCTTTCCCACAAGTTCCTGCCTTCAGTTTCTGCTCTGACTTCCTTCAGTGATTTCCTTTAGTGACAGACTGTGATGTGGGGTGTAGATGAAATAAGTTGTTTCTGGTCATTAGATATATCAAGGCAACAGAAACCTCAATGAAGGCAGTATTATAGTCTTAGTCTTTCCATTGTTACGGTAAGATACTTAGAGATGTGCTTACTTGGGTTCTGAGTTCCAGAGTGAAAATCATTGATTAAAAGGCATGGCAGAGGCAGCTGTAACATGAAGCTAATAGATCACATCTCAATAACAAACACAAAACACAGAGAGATGGATAGAGGAAAAAAATTGAGATGGAGTAAAACTACAAAGACACAAAGCTGGTTCACAGTGGTGTACTTCCTCCAGTAAGATTGCTCCACCTCCCCAAACACTGCAGCTGTAGTGTTAAAAATACTTGATCTGTTGGGAACACCTTTATCCAAACCAGCACAGTGACCTAGAATGAGATAAGAATCTAGAGTTAGGAAGATATCAATAAAATCAAGAGCTGAAATTTTAATTAACTAATAAAAGATGTGGATTTGAAGGAACAAATTTATTAATTTGAAATAAGAAGGTGTGTTTCTTAAATTTCTTATTGGACCAACACAGAAACACTTTGTTAGATTCCATTTTTCAGTCCCCCTAGGTTGTTAAGATGATAGGTGAGCTAACATTGATAAAATACTTTCAATATCTGAGGAATAAGTTGATACATTGTTTTAGTTTAGGTAATAACCTCATGTGTTCATTGCGAAACAATTCAATGACAATACTTAATCAAATGAAAACTCCAGAATATGCTTTATAACTCTAGCTAAAAGAAGTAAGTACACCAGCAATAATCTTCTGAATAAAGCCTGTGGCAGAACTATCTTTTACAAGGAAAATGGAAGGGCTTTTCTATGGCCAAGCATGGAGACAGGGCACTGCATTCAGACAGTACTGGAGCTCCTGTGCTTTCTTCTTTTATATCTGAGGTGTCACGGTAATAAGCATGTGCTGCAGCATCTAATTGAAGTTCTTATTAAAACACGGAATTGAACGTAAGTAACACAATGAGTAGTGATAGTGACACTCACCCACACACACTAACACACACACACTACACATACACCACACACACACTCACACACTCACACACAGATACACACACACCACACACACCACATACACACATACACACATACACATACACACCACACACACACTCACACACACCACACATACTCACACACACACACTACACACATACCACACACACTCACACACACTACACATACTCACACACACAGATATACACACACTCACACACACATACACACATTCACACACACCACACTCACACATGCACCACACACACACTACACACACACCACACACACTCACACACACACACACACTCACACACTCACTCACACACACATGCACACACAACACCACACACACACATGCACCACACACACACCACACACACACATACACACACACATATAAACCATATACACATACCACACACACACATACCACACACACACACACACACACACACACACACACACACACACACATTGAACTTCATTTATAATATTACAGCTTCAATTTTCTCAAAAAGGAGCCTTTTCACTAACTGCACAGCTCTTGCCTCATATTTGTATTTTTATTTGAATGTCTGAAGCAGCTAGTCATGGGTGTTATGGATATGACTTTGCTCTTCCTTAATAAACATTGATTTTCTACAGCGGTCTTGAGGTCTGCCACTGGCTTCCATATGAGGAGGATCATGTCTTTCAAAGTAAAGAGTTGCAAAATCTTGAGGGTGTAAGTGTGGAGAAGGATATGGAAACAGCTGTTATGACTACTTGTTCCACAAATCTTTATTAAGCATTTAATGAAAGATCTGCCAAACTTAGGATTGTAAAAGATGTCTAACTGAACTCATCAAAGGGGCTAGCAAAGTCTTCCAAAAGCCTTCTTCTGTGTGTGCGTATGCTTCTGTGTATGTGTGTGTGCGTTTGTCTGCGTGTGCATGTGTGTGTGTATGTTATCCCTCATCTATGTTCCTTATCCCCTAAGACGCTTGTGACATTGTTGTATCAAACTATTCCATTCTAGAGTTTTCTCCATCTTCTTTTTTTGTTTATTTCCACACAGTTAATGAGCATTTTATATCAATTTTGGCATGAAGGATCCCAAGCTACAGAATTTTAAAATCTCAATATGATGCAGAGGCTTAGAAGAAGGGTTATTTATTGAAATAATTTTGATATCAACCTTCTTTTGTTAGGAGATACATGTGAGGATAAAGATATATCACCCTCTGTGGTAAATGTAAAGGTGAATTTTCATCTGCTCGTGGACATCCCGTGATTTTCCAGAGAATTCTGTATCACATTTGTTTTCACTACCATTACTTTTCTTCTGACATTATTGTGTTATTTTTAATATGTGCTTTTGATATCTGTGCTGGGAAGCAAACAATTTGTTTCTTCCTGAAATTGGGGGGATTTGACCTCAGGCTTCTGATTATAAATATTTTCCCTTCCCTTGTTCCTTGGATGTATGAGGAGAGTTTGGGTTTTGATGGTTTAAGTTGCCTCAAAATCCCTTTTCGCATTGGTTCTAATACTTTTGCTCACATAAATTATAGATGTAGCTCCAGATAGTAATCTGTCTTAGTTTCATCATAGCAAAATAATAACTATTATTGCTGGAGTTATGAGTTAGAGAGAAAAGCCCAGACTTTTCAGATACATTGAGCTTGTGGCTTTAGCCATTTAAAACAACCATCGAGAGCAGACTCTAAATGGATAGGTGTTAAAGCTGGGCCTCAGTCCATTATTTGAAACAAGTGACTCAAAATGTTGATTTCTTTCTGCCACAAGGCAATGTCAACACTTGTAAAGAGAAATATATTGACTTGAAGCAATCCATCCAGAAAGCTACACCGGAAGCCTTCTTGCGTTCACTGAAAGCCTACTCAGGAAGAATGTTTGGCTTGTGCACTGGGGATGTAGCAGGTCCTTATCTAAATCAGGTGAAGAGGATTCTTTAAAATTCTTAACAATCTGAGTCTTCAGAATCACACTTTAAAATGTTATTTTCCACTTTTTAGAAGTTTGAATTGAAGACTGGGGCGGGTGGCGGTGGTGGGGGGGGGGTGTCCAGTCCTGGTGTTCCTGATATCAGGTATTTTGCTTTGCTCTTACAAAACACTGAAAGAAGCACTTAAAGGAGTGACCTACTTAGAAGCTCAGAAGTTCATTCCATGTTCACATGTCTCTATTGACTCTGGCCCCGTGGTGACCAAAGATGTCATGCTGATGATCATGAGGCAGATATTACTGTGTCCATGCCAGACAAACTCAGAGGGAGAGACAAAACATTCCAAAGGCATGCTCACTCTGACCTGCTCCTCCTTGGACCTGATCTTTAGCTCCCAAACTTCTAGGACCTCTTCTCAGACAACAAGGAGTTCATGAACTCTTGAGGATCCACTTTACGTGCAATGAAGAACAGTAAAGGCAGCTTTACTTTAAAGTTCCAAGGCTGTGTGGCCTCAGTGAGTTTCTCTTACTGTTACAGTGATGACACAGATAACCAGCTTTAGAATTCAATAATATAATCCAAATCTTTTATTTTTGTACTTGACTAGAGAGTTAATAATGGTCATGACAATGTGCTACAATAATAGATTCCATTTTAAGATGAAAACAATCTAACACACTGAGAAATTATTGATAACATAGTGTTAACAACCTGGCTGCTCACAGTTTGGTCCTAACTTCCGTGATAATGCCAGGTGAAATTCCATTTCTGTCTTAGGTCATAAAAATAAAATTTCTATGTAATGCAAACAATGATGAAGTTGTTGTTTGTCAGGAAGGTCATGCAGAGGACAAATTCATAGACATTATTCATTGTTTATCATATTATTATGTAATTAAAATTTAATAGAGCAAATAATTTTACTTTTATTACCATTATTTTACACAATAAAGAATAAAATGGCATGAAAGAAATCATAAAAATCATTTAAAATCTTTAAAGTTGTCATTGATCATAGTGTGTATAATATATATATATATATGTATATATATATATATATATATATATATATATATATATATATATATACTCTTATTTTCCAATAAGAAAACTAGGCAACTGGTTTCACAGAAAAAAAAATATATTTGTCTCCAAACTAAGACAAAGTAGTAACCTAATAATGTCATGTCATGTAATAGCATTACCATACTTAGATATTTAGATACTTACTCAGACTTGTTTTATTAAGATAGAGTGTTTTCCTTGTTGCTTGGTAATCTGGAAGTCATTAGAGAAGCCCCATATAAAAATAAAATATTTAGGATACATCTTTTTATTTTTAACCCAAGTATAAGGCATGTGTATATCTCAGGCTGCCTTCCGACTTAACACAATGCTTCTTCTGACTGAATAATGGACCAGAGAGGTACCCCACCACACCCAGAGTCATACAGGTTTACAGTGATGTGCAATACAATTTTTAAGATGCCATGTAGTGAAATAAAGCTTCCAAACAAAGTAATTTTAGGAATTTTGCCCACTGAGGGCTTTGGTTTTGGCGGGTTACTTGGTAGAGATTTGGGGTACCCTTGTAAGCTGGAAAAGAACTACTGTCCTGCACTCAGCCATAACCAAGAGAAAAGAAACTCATTAAATGGTAAGATGTATGTAAGACGCTCATGGATGGAAGAAAGAAGCGTGAGAACACATAACATCTGGGGAGTTGTGGTTGACATGAGAGTTGTTTTATATGGAGCTAACGGCAGATACAACAGGTAAGATTACACTACAAAACCCATGATTCACCTGCCTGAGATGATCCCACGGTTTTCTCAGCTCTCCTGTGTGGGTTCGTTTTGGCTGTCAGATTCAAACAACATAGACTCACTTGAGAAAAGACTCTTTTATTTTTTATTTTTTAGTTGAACATAGATTCTTCACATGCCCAATGCACGCTGAATGGTTTCCTCTCCCTCCACACCTCCTAACTCCTCCCACCTACCCTCTTTCCCTCATCGACTCGCCATCTATATCTCCTTCAGAATATAACAGGCCTCCAACAGACAGCAGCCAAACAGGACGAAACAAGATAGAATAAGGCAAGTATAGTCCCCTCATATTGGGGATGTACCTAATAGGAGAAAAAGGGACTTCATGAAGTTATTTAGATGAGTTTTACCTATGGATATGTCTGTGGAGTATTATTTTGACAAGACACCATTGTTAACTGATATATAGTATTCAGCCCATGTTAGGCAGAAACATTCCCTAGACAGAACCCCAAACCGTTCACTTTGAAGGAAGATTACAAACAAGCAAGCAGGCAACATGGATGCGTTTACTTCTCTCTGTTCTTGAATGAGGATGTAATGTGTCCAGCTGTGTATGTCCCTGCCTTTGCCTCTTTGCAGTAATGGACCATAACCTAGAATTATAAGCAAAAATACTCCTTTCCACTCAGCAGTGGCTTTCTGTCAGAATCTTTTACAGCACCAACTGAAGTGAGACTAGAACAGAAATAACAACATGGAATTATAAGGTCTAGTTAATCATTTCGCTTTGAATGTTGGTACATATTTATCATAATTGTATCAAGTCTGAAAAAATGGTTAGAGTTACTTCACTCCTGATTCACAAAAGCAATAAGCTCTTACAATGTAGCCATAATACAACCTGCAGAAACATTAAATGGAGCTTACCACACTAATAAAATACAAGTGTGACTGTGCCTCCTAAAATTATATTTGAAATCATAATGAAAGAAGTTTTCATATTCAAAGGAAGATAACAACCAAGCCTGTATCATTTTTTAGGATGAAATATTTAAATATGACTTAGGTTCCTAAAGTGTGCATCCTCATAGAAGGCTATTAGAAATATGTGAGAATGACATGTTTTCTTCTTGATAGGAATTGAAAATTACACAATAGGTAAGATAAAAGAAATTTGTGATGTGCACTTTACTATTTCAGTTGCTTAATACCATGGGAGTCTAGACCATTTATATAAATGGGCAATATGAGAATTTTTGTGGCTCCAACAAAGTATTATTAAATGAAATGTTAGCAATAAAAAAATCACTAATACTGTTATAGTGTATAGACTGTTTATTATGTAATCATAAAGTTCTGCTTTATAATTATAGAAAATTTTTAAGAATTATAAGGTAAAACTAAAAACCCATGGTAAATACTGCATTTATATTATGATTTTACATTATGACAAGGTACTTTTACAATATATAATTATATTTATACTGTAATTTAATATTTAAATAACTCAAGCCATTTCAGTCATGATTACAAAAATATAGGTAAGTATTTTAAGTGGTTAGATTATATATAAACTATAAGCCTATAAGCCTATGTAACATATGCAGGTTTTGTGCCCACCAATATCAGAAAGGAACAGTGGATTCTCTAGAACTGGATTTACAGACAACCGTGTGTCTTCATATCAGGGCTAGGAACTAAACCCAGTTCTTCTGGACGAGCAGCAAGTACTCTTAACTGCTAATCTGTCTCGCCATCTCTTCTCATTGCTTTATGTTACTTCCAACAGACATCTTCAAATCACTTATCTCTGCTAGGAATATTTTCAAGGAAGAGCAGCACCCATGAAAGTGGCTAGGGTCATTCTACATGTGGACTTTTCTGGAGTAGAATAGTGGGAAAGTAAATTAATTGATTTCTCTGATAATTCACATGCACTAGAGGCACCTATGATAGAATAATAATATAGAAAATTCCTATAAATATTGTCCTGGATCTTCTTCAGATGGAGCAGAACATGGATATTAAGACGGACATATCAATAAGTGATCAGTTAATTTATTCTTTTATAAGTAGCAGAGATCAGGCATATTTTACTTCAAAGTTCCTGTAGAGCATAATTATCCTTCTTTCTGCTGTTGTGGTATACTTTCTAATAACAATGTGAATGATTGGATCCTGAAGAGATGATTCAGTCAGTAAAGTGCTTGCCTTCCAGTGACCTAAATTTAGTTTTCTATCACCCTGAATATGGTGACCTGCACTTTTAACCAGAACACTGGAATTGCAGATACCTGTGGTTGCTCCTAGCCTAGTTGGAGATTCCCATACAAAGGCGTTTTCCTGCCTCTAAAACCAAGGCACATAACGACTGATATGATTCCAGGCCTGTTCTCTGGTATCCACAAACAGGCATATCTGTACATGAGCCCCGGCACACCTATGAACACATATATACCTACAGAAATTGGAGTGGTGTTTAGCAATAATTTTCCTGGTAACCCATGAAGAAAATAAGTATCTATTACTACTGGTGAAATGATTATATTTCATATCCTTTTTAATGAAGATTTTAGTGGCTATATGTCTTCATAAAAACATTATGAAGTGTTTAAATTTAGTTACTTGAAGTAATACATTCTCAAACTAAAAATAAACATTTCTCATGATATGTGTTTTGGCATATGAGTAATAAAGCTATAAATTATTCTTACTATCTGAAAAACCTTAGAACCACAAAAACAAACTGTTAAAACTTACTTGAAATTAAGGAGTTTACTTATTTCTGATATGAAATTGGTACAGGAAGCTTGCATTGAAATTTATTCTTTATAAGGTTTATTTGTTTAATTGAGAAAAAAGTACATTTTGAGCATTATGTGATGCATTGACACCCATGTACATTTTAAAATATTCAATTCAGGCTAACCTTCTCTATTTCCTTTGATATTTATCATTTATTTGTGCTCAAATTATTCAATTTTTCTTTGTGTGACAACACTAAAAGCCATTCCAACATGATTTTTTTAAAATATTTTTTCCATATTCCATTTTTTCCATATTAATTGTGTAGGAAAGGATGGTACTCTCTTTTCTTCTTTTTACTTCTGGAGCATCAGTATTTTTATATTCTAAATATTAATAAGACACTGTGATGCTTGTCTTTCTGTGCACTGCACAGTCATTAACACTGTTACAGAAGTTTCATTCATCTCACAATTAACCACATTCTAGTTTTTCTGTGGCTTTACTGTATTCCTTAGTGAAGAGTATCCCTACTTCCTCTGCTAGGTGATGAGTGTGCAGATCCTTACATTGTTTCTATATTTGCCATGTATGTAATGCTACAATAAATGTGAGAGCACAAAGGTTTCTTAGACATATCCATTTCATTTTCGTTGGACATACACCAAGCAATGAGGTTATTGGATGCAGAATGTAATTCTGCATATAAATTTTTGCAGAAGCTCCATACTGCTCTCCACAAACCAATTTACATTTCCACCAATAATGTATAAGGGTTGCATTCTGTCTTTGCCAGAACCAACCCTTTGTGTTCGTGACAATAGTCCTCCTAACTGCAGAGAGGTGATAAGTCATTGCGGGATTTTTTATTTGTATTGCTCTGACAGTTAGAGATGTTGAACATTTTTCAATATATCTGTGGCCCTTTATGCATTCTCTTTTGAGAAATGCCTAGCTAGTTTACCTACCTTTAAATAAATCAGATTATTTGTGAGTTTTTTGCAGTTGATTTGAGTTCTTTAAATGCTCTGGGTATAAACCATTTTTTAGATATGAATTCTTCAAGCACCCTTTGTATGTAGGCTGTACCAGCATTATTTTAAATCTTTCCTTTGCTATATTGATGCTTTTCAGTGCTATGGTGTTCCATTCTGAAATTTTAAATGTAACATTGTAACATTAACAAAGATATAAGACACACAAAAAGCTTGACTTCATGATATGACTAGTTTAGTAACTAATTCACAAAATGTCTTAAAAACAGATTTATCAATTAAAAGAACTGTTAAAAATCTTTTTGAAATAGTAAGAGACCAGCATATAGAAATACAACTCTTATGTGTACCATGGTTGGTCTTCACTGGGAGCTAATACATCATGGACAATTGCTATATTTGCAATGGAAACTATGACTCCGTCTTTTGCATTTTTGTTTATCAGAGCTGAGTAGAATCTGGTGTGCTTTGTGTTCAACTCCTTTGGATTTTAATTCACACACACACACATGGAGTTGCTACAGTAACCAAACATGTGAAATCCTTGGGTGGGTTACTCCTCTGAGTTTGCAAGCCAATGCTAATATCTATATTTGGGGCTTAATTAGTTGTCCTGACTATCCAATAGCATGATCTAAATTTGGGACGACTAAATAACAAAGGTCTGTGAGAATACAGACACCCGTTTGCTCATGTTTTTCTGTAACATGGTACTATATTCAATGCTGTGCATAGAAAAAAAACTTTCTCTTTGAGCAGATAAAAATAAAACCTCCACCTCCCTGACCTCCAGTAGGTCAGTGGCATTTTGAACACATAGTTGTGTATCCGACAGTTGTGCATATGACAGTGTTTTCACCTCCACAGGTGTGATGGAAGCAGGGATGTCTAGAGATTAAGATCAGTACAGCTTTTCCTCTAATGTGCAGAAATGTTTGAAAGAAACAGAGGGACCTCACATTTTACACTCACTTGGGAGCTCAGAGGAGGGCATTGAAGTGAGGCCAGTTTTATTTTCTGATGCAGACACCTGCGGGCTAGGAACTGGGTCAAAATCTGCTGACCTTCTGTGAAAATGTTCTTCTGTTGATCAGATAGGGAAGGCTTTTTTGATGCTTGCTTGTTCTTTGAGGCCAGCATCCAGAAAGTGGAAGGCAACAGTGTTGATGCTTGTGGGTTTCCAAATGTGGTGAAATGAAACTATAAAACTTATTTTGGATTCAAAGTACCAGAAAAGCATGTTGAATGCACTTCAATCAATCAGAGTGTAGAAACCAAAGTTTTAGGTAAGGATTCAGAGATGCAGAATCCTCACAAATTAAGCGATAAGGGGAAATCCTCTTATTTTGGAAGAAATTGAAAATATAGTTCAATACTCCAAAGAGTCTGGTCTTTCTTTCAATCTTAGCAAATGCTCCTAATCTACAAATGTTTGTTTTATATACATGTTTATTATTTAGAGACATTATCTAGGCCAATAAATCCTAACAAATGGAAGGAAGAAAGCCAAGGAAAATTTAGCCTGAGTATAAAAAATTAATAATGCTAAAAATTATTGGCTTTCTAATTGCTTCCCAGAAGACGTGGCAAAAGAAAAGAACAGAATCACTCACCATTTCTGGGGTCATTTAAGAAGGCTGGCTTGAAAAAAAATGCTTAGCTTGTGGATTAAACTACCTAATACGTTCTGACCTTCTCTAATTCCCAAGCACTGTTGACTGCACATCGAATGTCACTGTTACCACGTCCACAAATCCAGAGAAGGGCAAAACTCTTTAGCATCCTCAGAGGGATTGTATTGTTGCTATTATTATAACAACTCTGGTTGTGAAACTAATGGGAAGAGGCACAAATTGCAGGCATTTAGCAAGGGGAAATTGTCTTTGTTTCTACTATTCTCTCTTATTAGCTACTAATTTCTGTCTCCTTCCTCACATTAACCCTGCCTGACAAGTCATAAGAATTAAAGTGTCTGTTAGGTCCTGGTCTCCCATGCACTGCCAATGTTGTGTTCACCAGTTAGCTGTTCAACATTTTGGGGCTTTCACATGTTGCTTACTACTCTTGAAGCCTGGGTCTCTCTCTACAGCTTACCCTCAGATCAGCTTTGAGAACACTGGACACTCTGGATAAGTCTCATCTAGAACAAGAGGGAAAAGGTATTCAGCTCTTTAGAGGTGTCTGCAGTCAGGGGGCAGTAAGCCAGGTGTTTTTGTCACTGGAGAGCTGTTAGCACAGAAGGAACTGTCCGGCAGACCTCCTGAATAATTCATCGCCGGCCTTCACTCTACCCAGGCTGTACACGTATTTATAAACACGCATTAGACTGTTATGGATTTCAGCACTCGCAGTGGCATTGTGTTTGCAGAGGCATTTCATTAACTAAAAGGATTGTCTGTTTGCATAGGCTTTGTGTCCCTGAGAGTTTTCTTGTATTGGAACAGAAATTTAGAGCCGAGGTAAAATTGGAGAAAATCGCCCAACAATTTTGACTTGTTCTGTGACCAAGCAGTACAGTAAGTTGGAAATTGTTTCCTCTAGACCCTCAGATTATTAATCATTTTATTTCTTTAATTGCAATGTTATCTAGAAGTATATATATATATATATATATATATATATATATATTTTTTTTTTAAGGAGCCTAGAATAGTATTATCTTTGAAAATCTCTCTACCGAGCCCATTTGTCACTGTGGTTCAAATAGATTATCCGTAATTTCAAATAAATTCTCCTCTGGCACTTGTATCTCTGAGATGCTTAAATATCTAAGAGACAGACAGACAAACAGTTTAGCTTCTTAACTACTGGCCTCTACCTACATTAAGTAAAAGGGTGTGGGAAGTGAATTAGGTAATGTTTCACACACACAAAGAAGCGACCAGAGTTGGATTCAATCAGATAAACAACTTTCTTCTGCTCTCTCAATTAAAATATCCTCTTCTTGGGGTGATCCATGTGACATGTGTGGATCCAACAAGTCCAAATGAAATGATAAGTAATATGCAATAAACACAATGACACCCCTGTGTGGTGGCTCCTTCCTGCCTTCCTGGTACTCCAGAGGATAAGGAAGGGAGGAAGGTATGAGTTCAAGGCTAACCTGGGTTATAGGACAACTTCCAGTCCAGCCTGATCTACCAGGTAATGCTCTCTCTAAACCCAACAATAAACAAAAAAAAAAAAGAAAAAGAGTAAAACCCACAAGGACATGAAGGATGTTGAAGCCGGATGGAATTCTGAGTCATGCTATTTGGCTAACTATGTAAGATTGGGTTTTTAATCAAAACTTCAGAATGAAAGCAATTTTCAACTGCAAGAAGGGAAGCTGAACAACCTTTACAGAATTTTCTTGTGGGTGATGATTTGCTAGTTTGAGATCCTCAAGGCTAGAGAGAAATGAATTCCAAGTACCCAGGAGTCAAATTTTCTCGGAGGGCAGGTGACACATATCCAAGGGGACTCTGAGCTGGAAAACTTGGAGCAAGGAAGAAACACCTTATGATGGTTTTGTCCTTGTGGTGGTAGTGGTGGTTGTAAATTTCACAGCAACAAAAGATACATAAGTATCAGAGTGACTAAGTAAAACATAAAAACAAGATTAAAGCAGAAAGAAAAGTAATATTTGGGAAAGCCTGTTATGTAAAAAGGTGACTTAGTTATTAATGGTCTTGTATATTATAATTTTGGTTTTCCTTATATGTTTTCAATCCAAGCTTCAGTTTTCTCTTATTGACATTTATACCTTTAAGGTCAATCATTGAATGAATATATTTTCTAAGATAATTTCTTTTTTGTTACATTTTTGATACATGGTCTCATATAAGTCTAAGCTAGTCTAACCCTCAACCCTCTGTTCTCCTTTTGCCTCAACCTCTAACACCATATCTGGCTTTCTCTAATTTTCATTAAATTTTAATGAAAGAGTCTGAAAATTGTTGAAAAATTAAGTATATATTTTTAAGTTGTACTTCTGCTTTTAGGGCCAGATAGGTATTTCTGAAACCTAGTATTTCATATTTAATGTTTAATAATTTACACTGTTGCTCATTTTATCTATTAAAAAGGTTGTTCTTTTACTCAATTATTTTTATAAGAGCATGCCTCTGTTGTTTAGACTTGCCTGTGCTCTTCAAGTCTAGGGTACTCCTGAGTCAAGTTCTGAAGAGCGGTATCATGGCTTATTATAATTTTTGCCTGATATTTTGCTTTTCATTTTATAAAATCTATTTCATTTCAGAAAGCTCAGTGAGGGGACAATGGTACCAGTACAATGCTATACCATAATACTTTCATATCATGTAATTTCTAACAACATCTACAGCGATACTTTTTCATCTCAGAATAATTTATAAAGGCCCCAGTGTGAGGCAGGACTGCTGTCATTATGCTCTTGTGTGTTCGTTTCCATGGTTGCTCCCACATCCAGGAAGTCCTTTGTCTAGAGACTTTGTGTGCAAATCAGAACAGTGGGTAGGATAACATGCCTGGCTGACGTTCTAATAATGCTCCTCATCTTCAGAGTTTTAATTCACAATATATTCAAAGTCGATCACTAGTCTACTGTAAATAATAATGTCTGTGAACAGTTATATACATTCTCACTTGAGGACTGGTACTAGTAAACTATGTCAGCCTAACTGAAACGTAAAAGCTAGTATATCTTTTGCCTAGGTCCTTTAGTGATTATAAAAATAGATATTGTGTGTGTGGGGGGTAATCATAGGAGCTGAGTTATTCATGAAGTTATTTCATAAAACCATAATTACTACAAAACAATTCATAGCTGTCAATCATTTGGAAATACTGTGTGATAATATCATAAGCTGGTTTAAATGAGAGAGAAAAATTATTACACTCTGATATAGAAAGTGTTTGATGATGATGCTCTGTCTAATTGTCAGCGCTCAGCACCATTCTAGTCAGATACTGATAGAGGAGGGCAGCAACGATTAGGGACATAAGGTATCAGAAAAGAGGGAGGGAAAGAGCAAAGGAAAAAGGGGGTGGGCTGTGGAATGATTGACATCCTTTCTCATATTATTTTAAGGACTCCAGTTCTACTCATGAGCATTTCACTCTCATGATCAAGTTTCTTCCAAAGCACCAACCTCCAAGCAGCATCATATTGGAGACTTGAGACTTAACTGAATTTGGGAGAAGCAAAACATTCACTTTATTATGTTCCTGAAGCAGCCTAGTCTTTAATTAGCTAGTTAGTGGTTATGGAAACATCAGGTTTGGCTATGGGTATTTGTGTGGAGTTTGTTGTTGTTGTTGCTGCATTGCTTGATGGTTGATGTGGAAAAATTCAGATCACTGTCTACAGCCCAGTGTTGGTCTTGGAATGTTGGTCTTGGGCAGAATAAGACGGCAAGTTTTGCAAGCTATGAAAAGCAATCATTGTACAATGTCCCTTCATACCTTCAATTGTCATTTCTGTCTCTGGTTTTCTGCCGTAAGCTCTTGAGTCATCTTCACCCAGGCAAGCTTATGTTAAGGTGAAGCAAACCCTTTCCTAATGTGGTTGCATTTGGTCATGGTGATCATCACAGAAATAGAAAGCAAACTGAGATAAAAAGGTAAATGTTAAAGTCAACATTTAAAAAATTTTGGCTTCAGCTTGATACTAAGTTATCTTTAATATCAATATAATGTAACTAAGCAGATATTTCATTTTCTCTATTACTGTATGTAGAATAAAGAAAATGATTTGCTTTTGTGGGGTCCGAAATTAACACTACTATTTATAGTCTCATCATGTAGCCTTCAGACATACAAGAAGGTCTATTGGTCCCTAATTTGGAAAGTCAACAGCTTGCATATGATATGCTAAAGGTATGTTAATTACCATTTTTTAGGGAAAAGTGTTAAGTTCTGACATTCAGTTACCTTTGCAAGAAGTTTACTTTTAAAATCACTCCATCTCATTTGGCAACCAAACGCACCACAGATGCGTTTTGATTTTCTAGTTTTAATTAATGTCAACCCCCAGGTTGCAGGGAGAGTTGCCTTATTTCCCTGCCAGAGCCCAGACTGGGGAATTATGCTAGCAAGGAAGAACTGATGATACCCTTAAGGTTTTAAAGTTAAGTTTCAAATTTCCCTGAAATCTGGGCCTGTTTATGTGTTAGATTTTTAAACTACCTCCACTAAAACTTTTTTTAATGGTCACATAAGTTTTTCGTAAATATTATGACTGCCATTTAAGCTTATTAATAATGTTGATTCTATTTCATTAAATCATTGTGTTGTTGTGTCTTTCAAAGAGGTCAGCTTCATAAATTTTATATTAATTTTATATTCATTTAAGGGAATTTTTGAGCTGTATACATTTACCTTTGTATATAAGTTTATCTAAAGCATAGGCTTGTCTAAGATCCCAAATATATTAGTTTGCATTGTCAGCATCGAGGGAGTGATGCTTTCTTGTCTTATTGTATCTTTTTATTTATGATGATGATGATGGTGGTGATGGTGTGTGTATGTGTGTGTGTGAGTGCGCATGTGCACACATGTGTGCACAGTGTGGGGGTGTTGGCTGTCTTCTTTTGGAAGCTTCTTTTCTGAAAAGGAAATTCAGGAGGAGTGGATCTGGGGAAGGGGGAAGGTAAAGAAAAGTAGGCAGTGTACAGAGAGTGGAAGCTGTAGTTGAGATGTATTATATGAAAGAACTCATTTTCAATAAAAATACATAGATGATAAATAGTAGGTAGGTAGGTAGATGGGTAGATAGATGGATAGATAGACAGATAGATGATAGATAGATAGATAGATAGATAGATAGATAGATAGATAAATAAATAGATGATAGATACAATGGTATTATTGTAATTTTTAAAAGGCTAGGCATTATCAGTCTTTCCACTAGTATAACTTGTGTTTCTTCATTTAAATAATTTCCTAGAGCAGTTAACTAGTGTAGGTCTTTAAAGCATAAACTTGAAGTTTAATAGAACCACTGTACAAATTGCATAAGTCCTGAGAATGGTAAAGAATGTAAATAAAATGTATACAAAATATTGTGTAAGGGTAAAAAAATGAGGAGCGATGTGCTGCTATGTCATATGCTAACACAGGAAGTTTTTTATTTATTTTCTTCAGTGAATTGTCTTTAAAATACATTTTACTCCAATGAGGAATGTTCCAAGGATGCAATGAAACATGTAACTTAGTTTAAAAAGCACAAGTAAAAACCCAACGTGATACATTTTCAGAATCTACTTATCTAACAGTAATCTTATGTCCTCTTAGGGAATGGTTTTAGATAATGACAAGCCAAAGGGTCTATTATACAGGCTAATAACCTAATGATACAATTGTTAACCTGACAGCTCTTGTCCACCTTATGTAAGCAGAGAAGTGAATCTTAGAGTCAGGAACAAATTGAGCTAAAAGTTCAAGCAGACACAGTATCACCAGTCCCATTAGTATTAGGTTAGAAATCTTTTTTTTTTTTCTTGGTTGCTTATTATAGATTTGGTCAAATATTCTCTCCTTCTTTTTACCATTTTTAGTATTCTGGATATTTCTTTTAGGACTGGGACTGGCTTCTGTCAACAGTGTATAATTTCTTGGCAAATGAAAGGAAGAAAGGAAGAAAGAAAACTCACTCTGAGAATTAAAAATGGGGTGGCTTAGATAATCTCACCTAAAGTAATACACCATGCTTGGGTATACCTCCCACTACTACAGAAAATACAAGACTATTTTTCCCATAAGTTTGACAGTTAGTACTTTATGAGGAAATTTCTTGTTTTCAATATCTTCCATTCACCTTTGGAATGCATCTCATGGTTATGTAGTTCTTTAAGATCTGTTAAGAAAAATACCAAGTAATCACTAAACCAACACCTTGATATACATTAAAAAATATTAGAAAAGTCCAAAGGAAAATGTCTAAAACTTGGTAAGAGTTAAGAATGAAGGGGAATTATTCCTGCCTGCCTGTCCCTTTCTATGTGCTTTGGCACACAGCTAACAAGGAACTGGTGTGTAGGACATTATGATGCATCTAATCATGTATAGAATGATAAAACTCAAAGTTGACAGTTATCTACACAGATGAGAATTCCTTTGACAAAAGGCACAGAGTAAAACTATAAAAGGAAGTTAGGAGACATCTAACATAAATGATTATAGAGATGATTGCAGAATCAAGATAACATAGTAAAGGACTTTTTTTTTCCTATTCTGAACAACTAACTAGTTATCTTATATACACTTCCCATTCTGTGTTTCTTATTAGGAGGGTATTGGACAACATAAATTTCTGTTTATTTTTACTCTTTCCACCCTTACATTTTCAATTCAATGCACACACTTTCTTTAAATTGCATGCATAAAATAATACATGCCTTGAGCAAGGTGGAGATTATGTACGAAAATTCATTGTGTGTGTTTTAATTCTAAGGTCACAAGGCCAGATGAGATTTCTCTTTTCTTTGTTGTTCACACAAAATGATTTCCTTTGGCAATTCTGTTATTTCAGAATTAACTAAATTTTTCATCAGTTCCTGCTAGACTGCAAATATATTACTTCTGTAAATTGTGAACCTCCAAAAACTACAGATAAAGGCATGTAAGAAAAAAAAAACTTTTGGGTAGGCAAAGGTTTATTTATTTACTTATTTTAATCTGCCTACTCCTAATGTGTAATATGCTTTACCTGATACAAAATAAAAACCATACTACTTCTGTAGGCAATAGTTCAATGATCTAACAAACAGAAAATGCGGTCAAATAAATTGTAGAGAGTATTTTGAGAAATGCCAAAATATTTAAGTAAAGTATTTTGAAAGTATTTTACAATAGAAGACATTGGTACCTCTCAGGACATAGATATATTTCAGGCCAAACAAAAAAGATGAAGATGTGTCCAAAACCCTCAGGTCAGAAAGGATGCCAGTCTATGTGCCATATATAAATTGCTGTTCTTCAGGGTCTGATAATATTCAGTCAATTTGAAAGAGGTACCATTGTATATGTATTTTAAGAACTAGATATTCTTGAGATCAATCATCTAGGCCTCTAATCACCAACTCATCATTTCTATGTAATAAAACTATAATGTTCTTTTATCTCCCCACACTCCTTTATAAAGAAAAGTCTTAAGGAAATATATGCCGCATCCCCAAAAGCTAGTTTTTCTTTTGGTGTGGGAGGTGTATGTGTACATATGTGCTTGTATAGGCCAGAAGCTGATGTCAGATGCTTTCTTAATTGCACCTTAACTTACATATTGAGGCAGTCTATCCTTAACACTGAGTTCACTAGTCCTGTGATTCTCATTAGCCAACTTATCTAGCAATTTCCTGTCTCAGTCTCTAGGCTCTGAGGTTGGAAGAGACCTGCCACATAGTTCTCACAACATTTAGGGCTGATGAGAGAAACGCAGGTGTCCATGCTTTTATAACACACTACCCACTGAGCCATATCTTCAGTTCCTAAAATGGTAAATTTTAAAGTATCATATGGAACCACGAGATGGCTCAGTGGTTAAGGTCATTGACAGAGGACACAGATTCAATCTCAAACACCTACATGGCAGCCCACAACTGTCTATACCTTCAGGAAAACATTACAGAGACATACATATGGGCAAAACACACATGCACGCACACACACACACACACACACACGTATTAAAATGAAATGTATCTTCAATGATAAACATTTTCTACAAATAAATTAAAGAATAACACACTGGCTTTTAAAATTCTACTTTATTTGAAGATCAATTTATATTTTTTATTATTGTTAATATATGCAATCAAAGATAAAACACCAAACCTTCCAAAATTTCAATTGTTGAACATATTTTAAAAACTGATAGAAGACCTAATATTTTTACTATTTAAAAATTATGTATTTCTCCTTAGCTTAAAAAATTTTAGCATTAAACTATTTTATAAATTGTAACTCTAATATAAAATAAAATTCTATTATTTTCAATAACATTTCCACATAAGTTTAGATTACTAGAACACTACTTTGAGATTAAAACTGCAGAAGTTAATTTATATTACATAAATTTCTTATCATCTCTGCACACTGCTGATAACTTTACCTCTATAGAGTTTCAGGTGACATCTTTTGGTTGCAGACATTTTCTCAAGGTATCAATTTCTGCCTTAACTAATAAAATTGATGCAATTGAAGATTTATATACATTTTGTAATTGTTCAAGGCCATGATTATTTGAATGGATTTGCTACTGTTGCAAAAGTTAAAAAATTCTCAAAGATTCAATCTCGAAAAATGCATCATTTATAGGTTTAACGTCACTAAGAGGGTGAAATCTAAAGTCTAGCAATGTCTTGCCTTTTTACTCTGCAAGGTACAAAGAGGCCTTCAGCATGAGTGGGTTTCTGGAAGGAGGAGATTTCATAAATTTGAAGGAAATTGTGTCAGCCTAGGAGTGCTGCCAAGTTGTAATTCATTAGTTCCCTGCTTGGCAGAGTTCCAGTTCCTATCAACAGTAAAACACACAGGTTTATTCTAGGGGCATGGAATGTTCTTCCCCCCAAAGGCAGCTCCTGCTTTTATTTAATGTAAAATTGACAATTCTTAGAACAAATACAACACCGAGAAGTCTTGTAAGGCCTTTCTAAGAAGATAAAATTTGGAGAGATTTATGAAATATCACTCCAGCTTTGCTCCTGTAAGTTGTGATGTCTGTCATCAGAGATGGAGAAATATCCCTTACAAACCCTTAGCTATATCCCTACAACAGAAGAATTTCATCTTGAGGGCCAGAGGAGAAAGAAGTCTGGGTAACAGTGTGTCTCTGAGAAGGGGCAGGGAATCTGAACACATGACACCTCAACAACATGGCTACCTACACAAGAAATGAACCAACACAAGGCCAATAATCATCCTTAGACAGAAAGAATAATCTCACTGGACCCTGTCCCTAAATTAGAACTACAAAGGAAATATCCCATAAAGTTAAGAGAGGAAAATGGATGGTGATGGGGTGAGATAAAGAAGGCAATTAGAGAAATAATGTACTGTTATTTTAATTTAAAAATTTGAAAAATAAAAACAAAAATAATGTGAAAACATGGGAGCATTTAAGCTTTGTGCCTTAAATATAAGCAAGGAAAAACTATGCAAACAGTTATATTATGCAGATTGAGCAAGTTGTATTTATATATTTCGGAACACACATACACACATTTAACAACAATTTTAAAAAGACACCATGAATTTTAAAAATTGAAGGGAGGTGCATGGGAAAACATAAGGGATTGAAAAAGAGGGAGGGTTGATGTAATTATATCATAATCTCAAAATGTAAACTATTTTTAAAGTGAGTATGATGAGAATGCTGTGGGAATTTTTCTGACGCTCCCCTCTGAGACTTACAAGCATACAGTTCGGACCATAATAATACTTTTTTCCTTTCAGCTCCATGTTGGTCAACCCAAAAGATGTTGGTTTTCTTTCCTTTGCTTCCACTATTTTTAACATGGTTTTTCCAGCTCACAGAAGTAGATTTCTATGGAGTCTCCCATCTCTTAGAGTACAGGATTTTAGAGTATAGTAGTTCCCCTTGGGTTCCTTACCACAGTTACATTTATCACAATTCACCTCAAATTAAAGAAAAAATTGCCGTTATCAGTTAAGCAGCAGACCTTGGTTTCTTTTCTGTCAAATCTTTAAATATAAGTACTTTCTGCAAATCTCATGAAAAGCCATGGGAAAGAAAATAAGAAATAAGGTCAGTTTATTCACTGGATTCTATATGAACGTGTCCAAGAGGAAATGAGGGATATTGTGGAAGGGCAGGTAGGATTCTCTCATTCAGAATTTTGAATTCTAGTAGCAGGAAACAAAAACAACATGCAACAAAAGAATACAGTGATCCTATCTCAAGTCTATGTAAAGAAGAAAATTTAGACCCAAAGAAGGACATTTAAACCAAATATCAAATGATCCATGAAACATAATTAATTTATGCTTTGACAATATAATACACGAGTATGATAGATTTTATTTACAGTCACTGTCTCAGCCACTCTTACATACACCAAACATGACTGCCCTGAAGACCGCTGAAATGTTCCCCAAACCTGTGAGCCTGTCACTTTGTTTTGTTATTTTTGATTTGAGACCAGTACATGTAACCAGGGACACCCTCGAGGACATCTCAACTCATCCATTGAAGCACAGATAACTCAACAGCAGAATGACCACTGAGTGCAATGGAAGTTGTGTTTTAGCATGAAAATGATCAAAGAGGTCATAGGCTAATGTTTTCACTGGAGTTTAAATTATTTTTGTATTAAAATAGTTACCTTGAAGAAAACAGGAATAGAAAACAAAGGCATCTGTGATATATACTGAAATAACATATAATAATTTTCCATATTGTATGGAAGTAATAGTTTGGGGCAAGAAAGATATACAATTAAATAAATTAGTATTTATCTTATTGTAGTATAAACTAGAAATAAAGTGATTACTAACACCTTCTGTAATCAAATGTGTAGTGTATTGTTCTGTTATGTATGAAAAGATCACCAGATGTCTGTTTTATAATTGATAAATGTTAGTTACTCTGTTTATAAGTTGCTTATTAGCAAATTAAGAACAAGTATTGAATCAGTTTATTAATGAGCATTAGTTGTTAATTGGTCTGTATATTTAAATCATGGTTCTCATTCTCGATATTATTAGCAGATTAAAATGCATTGCAGTTAAGAATAACATATTACATTTATACATTGAAATTGAGTGAGTCATTGAAAGTATTAATGGAGTCTGTGAAATGAAAATAAAAGTCAGTGATTGGTCAGTGACAAATATCAACACAAGATGCCTTTGTGTTTCATTCTGTATCTCAGTAATATGTTT